>NC_135432.1:4557500-4757500 GCF_051991255.1 Vanacampus margaritifer | reverse complement strand
AATTGATTCGATATCAGGTGATCCTTGATGGAAACAGCTTCTTCTTCGTTGGTGTCCATTTCTTCTTTGTTGTGTTTCTCCCCGTACACAATGATCGACACGCTACACTACTGCCACCCACAGGCTGAAGCTCAGTACCACACGCTGTAAACAGTTGTAATAGGAAGGATTGAGTTATTCCCACAAAATATCCTCTGAAGTGGACATGTTGATGTGAGCTCAAAACGGAACCTGTGCAAAACCGGTTGTAAATCTGTATCAAACACATGCAGTATGAATAAAGATAATTCACTCAGCTCTTTGTTTGCACAAGATTGTTGAATGTCGTGGTCTATTGCTGGTCTGGTTGTTACATGGACACCAAGCACTCAATAATCAAATTATTATTATTATTATTATTATTTACACTTGAATAGCTTCACTACCTTCATACACACATATTCAACTGAAAAACTGGTACAAATAACCAATTTCAAATAGAAAATCCCCTCTGAATCGTGGACAGATGGGGGGGGGGGGGGTGTCCATAGTTGTTCAATTTGAGGTCCACAATGGACACCACAGCTGATCAGCTGTTCACTTTGTATATAAATATAAAATGCCTGCAGCTGAAGTGCTTGCATTCAAATATATATATAAATATATATGTTGTTTTGGTTCTTTTATGTGACTTTTTTTAAATATCCCTATATTTTTTGCTTTTACCTGGACATTTTAGAGTCTGCAATAACGTTTATTATTATTATTATTATTATTATTATTATTATTATTATTATTATTAATAATAATAATAATAATAATAATAATAATAATAATATGAAGTTAGGGACAATTGTCAAATAATGTTAAGAATGTAGAGGCATCTCTGTCGAATCCTCCTGTTCCATCAAAATAGGCCTACATGCTACCCGTACGTCAGGCATGTGATGTCAACCAGACCTTCATCCCACCATTCTACAGTGTACCTCATTGACGCCTGTATTCGTCCAGAAATCCATCTTGCAAATCTGGCACAAGCCATAAAGCTAGGCACACAAACGACAACACCATGAAGGAACCTGCCTGGCTAGCAGGTTAGATGTCCTGACATTTCTTAGGATCACTCTCACCTAATGATTGTTGTGTCATGACTAGACTACATCTCCATTGTTTCATACATCACACAGCCCTGTGATGTCACACAACCTCCTTGAAGCAGGTGATATCACATAGACGCTTCATTCGCTCTAATGACACAAACCTTTTCATCCGCGATGAATGCGTCTGAAAGCCACTGTCGATCCTTGTCAGAGTGCTGGTGCCTCCGAGCGTATTTATTTGGTGTGATCCGGGCCTTGACAAGATGGAGCTGGTACCGTACGGCATTAGGAGTCAGCTCGAGTGCATTTCACGTGCGGTGCTGCTGTCACAGCCCTGCGATATCACCAAATTTTTAGAAGCACATCTGAACCAAATGATAGAATATGGAGGCCCTGAGGAAAAAGATATTAAATCGGTTGCCTTTCGCTATCAAGAACAATGGGGTAAGTCTGTCTGTTTTGTAATTTTGTCTCAAGAATCTATGCAAAGCAAATAATCAGTAAATATGGAAATGCACTATTTAGATGACCAGCAATCTGGATCAAGAGGATGAAAAAAAGACAGATTCCATTTTAAAGTTGACCCTCACCATATGACTATGGTTATATGTGGTCCAAAACGCTCCATGTTCATGGTTTTGGTGCACAACATGATGCCTCTTATTTGTATGGTCATATGAAAAAGATTTACATGGACCATTAATATGGAAAAATCAAAATATTATAGTCACAATTACATCCTGTGAACATCCAAATTCCATGTTTAACTCTTTATTGTCCTTATAGAGAGCGACTTCCTGATGACCATCAGCCGACAAAGAGAAATCGCAGAGATGGGAGTCAGATTGTCTTCGTCCTCTCTGTCCATTTCCAGATCGTTAACTCTGTTTGGGGCTGAGAAACTCTCGGCACCGCAGTCACTGCCATATGAAGAGATCCCTCTAGCTGGTACTGTGGAACTATGTGGACCAACGCAGAGAAAAAAGCCACAACAGGCTTTTACGGCTAGGACCACCAGTCAAAAGGAAACTAAAGTGGCCAAAAAGGCTTCAGCGCCCGTTATTGTGCAGCAGCAGCAGCAGCAGCAACAGCAGCAGCCGCCGCCGCCGCCACCGACACCACATAAACCTTCTTCTTCCCAGGGAATAAAAACAAGAGTAGTATGCAGTGAACCCTTAAAGGAGGAGAGGAAACCGCCGCAGATCATCAAATATCCTCAACTAGCGATCTCGCCGAACTCCCCGCACAAAGCCTCTCCGCAAAAAAAGCCCAAGGCGAGAAAGATGCCCAAAACAAACAGTGACAATTTCACCTGTTCACTGGAAGACTGTTTGTATCATAAATCCAAAGATCAGTCTGATCAAGACATGAAACCCGGTACAGGACCAACGGTCCATAAGTATCGGGGTGTTAAGAAACCCGAGATAGGCCCTGGATCTGAGATAAGGGTCCCATATAGACCCAAAGGAGGGATGATTTTTGATCCAGAACTCGTGCCACTGAGTCCTAAGGTATAGTCCGCGACTATGATGTGTAGAATGTTATTTCATTTAAATTTAATCACCTTTTGGTTGCTTGTTCTAATCAAATAAAGTGAACTTGAGAACAATCACTTAATGGTCTACAATTGATCTCAAAGTGGTAGGACAGGAAAACAGAAAGTGTTCACAAATGTCCTTGGTAAATTATTCAAAGGGTGTATTATCCTAGCAGCTCTTAAAAAAACAAAAACAAACTGCATTTGTAGTTCACACACATTTTGGCCAATCAGCTGAAAAAGCAACATCACTGAATGTTTTATAATTGTTTAATTCAAACGAAAACTGCACATTAGACAATCATAGTTGTGTTCTTTTGATAAACATAACACATGACATCATGCCATACATATAAACAAAAAGCTCACTTTTCCTCATCTACATGCCAAGAGTTTCCAAAAGATCAGTTTTAAAGGGGGAAAATATATATATATTGACGCTAATATGTTCTATGCAGCCCCACGAGTCTAAATACGGTATTTTGATTAATGTTGCGTTAGTGGAATATGAGTTAAGCAGCAAAATCCAGCCGTTTTCATTATCAGAAGGTGGCCATTTTGTCAACAGGTGAGCTGTGACTGGTCGTTGCCTGAGCCTTGAGCAACTGTGACGTCATCTTCAGTCGACAGCAAGTGGCAAAGTGGCCGCCCTCTGAGATGGATAAAAATAGCTGGATTCTGCCGCATACCTCATATTCCACAAACGTAATATTTACAATGTCATGTTTAGGCTAGTGAGATCACATATAACATATTATTGTCAAAAGATGTTTAAGGATAAATATAAACATTTGCATGTAGACAAAAGGACCAAAATGCATAGAAAAAAAATGTTTTGAAAATATAATTGTTTCGGTAATGGTCTAAAACTGGATTTCACTCAAGCTTTGTGCCTGCCTACACCCTGTGGATACCTGACATGAGAAGACTAGCAAGTCTGTGTCAAGTGTGTCTGACAGTATCAGGTCTTTAAAAAAATCCGAATTCAAAAGGTTGTACACATAATTATCATGTGCGTATATTCATGCATTACTACGTGCATCACAACAAGTGGTGCGAATTAGTTCTGCATATTTCGGAAAAAAAGTGTTTTCGGTGGGGGTGGGGGGGGGGTCCGGTGGGTCTGGTGGGCCTGCAGTGCCCCGTTCTGCTGCGTTGGGCTTGGGGCGCGAGCAGTGTTGGGGTGAGGGGCGCTCCTGGCTTCTGAGTTTGCTCTCCGGTCGGCGTCCCCTGCGGGGCCCGGGTGTTGTGCCTGGGAGGCTGGGTTGGTTGTGTTTGCTCTGTCCTCGCCGGGGTCGGCGGCTCCCCTCTTTGGAGAAGGTTTTAATGCATGCCAGATCCACCACACCAGCATCTACCGAAATTCAAACACAATCTGCTTCTTCCTCTGGTCGTTGAATCGGTGGAGGCTGATGTCTGTGGGTCTCACTCTGCGTCATCTATCCTACCTTCCTTTCCTCAGTCTCTCCTTTGGTCTCTTGAGGTTTCCCTAATTTGTTGGAATTTAGATGTTTCTGGGGTTGGTGAAAGATTCTGGTAGGTAACCTGGTGGGTAGTAGGTGATGTCTGATCGGTGATTTTCTTTCTTTTCTTTGATCCTTCCTCGGGTCTCCTGACAACTTCACGACTCTAGCTGGATTCTAAAGTATTCGGTTTAGGTGAACGGTATGGGATTTTTAATAGGTTTTTGGTAAATTAATGAGCACACACACAACCGCACACGCACATACTCACGCGCATACAAAAAAAAGAACAATGATGATGACATGTCCGAATGAACAATACTGAGCTCGCTCAGAAAAAAGAAAAAAAGAAAAGAGAAGGCTTCTCCTGAAAAATGCATAATTTATGTGACCATCTGAGACGCATTAAACCCATAAGTGGAATTTTGAAACCAAATACATGCAGTATAATCTGTTAATCATTTTGGATGAGAATACCGCGATGACCCACAGAAGGTCCGGTAAGGTTTGCCATTGTGTGTAGAATTTTCCACCCTGATGTCCGTTGCTTTTCCAAAGAAGAATTGTCACTTCTGTGTTAGAAAGGAGCCATTTCAAGATTTGCCCAATTGTATCACTGTCCCACACCCTGTAGCGCAAACACAAGCTTGATCAAGGTTTACCTGACAAAGCAAATGAAGCTGAACTGTAGCACTGGGTGGAAAAATTGCTGTTAAATAACTCAAATGACAACATACAGCCCTGTGATGCAAGGTGACGTCATTTCTGGGTGATGTCATACAATATGACATAATTGCATACATCCATCGAGAAATGCATTTAAAAGCAATTGTTGATCCCTGACACAGTCTTTGTTTCTTGTTACGAGAGGAGCATCAGAGTGATCATGTTCTGAAAACTTCAACCAACCCACACACACATGGTTTTCTAAAAGAAGCAACACTTATCATTGTTTAAAATGGATTCCAAGAATCCGTTATCATTTGGGGTCAAAAGTCTTATTGAGTGTACATCTAGGACGACAATACTGTCGCAGCCTGAAGACATCCCAAAATGTTTAGAAACGCATTTAACCCACATGACAAAGTTTGGAGGAGCAGACCTAGACGATAACGAGGTTGCCTTTCGATTTCAAGAGCAATGGGGTAAGTCTTGTTTGTCTCTTCATTCAGATGCCAGGCAGACCAGATTTATCATCCCAAACGGAGCGTTGCCGACCATGGCTTATACTCTGAAATGGTGCACCTAAGCCTGTCACGATAACACATTTTTTTTTCACATTTAAAGGACGTCCTTTTTAAGAACAATTATCTTTCAGTTCTCAAGAATATTGAACTTTTGCATTCAAATGGAAAACAATAAAATATCTTAGACAAAAACTATAAATAAAAATTATACAGGCTCTGTAAAAACATTGCATTTCAACAAATATTAACACAACACATTCAACCAAAATTCTATCCAGTTGCTGAGTAAAACGAGATGTCTTTTATCCCCTTTCAGAATGTCCTCTTTAACCTGCTTGTACAAGGCTGGAATGGCTGTTTGGGAACCACCCCCCCCCCCTTTTTTTAAGGCAATTTGTAATGCCTATCAAAAGTCTGCAATTTACATTAAAAGTCACAGAATGATCACAGGAAGTATGTTCACAGCATTATTATCATTATTATTGCCGATTGTGTATTTAAAAAAATATATTTATCAGAAATATATATTTTTTTATGTATGCCAGTGCTGTATAGTGGCAGGCAGACAAATCAAATGTTCTTCCATTGGATGGCAAAAGGTATAATTAAACAAGCCCTGAATTCACACTGAGTAAATACATTTGTTAATAGATCATTATTTCAGTATTAAAACTTTTTTAAATTTTTGTTTGGTGATTTTCCTAATGTAGAACCATCCAAGGTTGTTTCCAACTGATCTAATTAAAGCTCTCAAAAATGAAAAGCCTCAAGTTATTAAATAATAAGTCTTATATGATACACAGAGACTGACAAATTTGTATGAACGTATAGCGACTTCAAGCGAGCTGTAATCTCTCCATCGCAAGATCTTTGTACAAGATCTTCCACATCATCTTGCAGTACCGGAAAAGTACAAACTCAATACACTGGTCTCCTTGTCAGTGGTACTCGAATCAGGTATCTGGTAACGCTCACCGGTCTCTTTAAGTTCCTGGTAGGCGTTGCGAATGTTCGCAGAACCGAAGAGGATAGCTCTTATCTGATGTGCAAGATTGCGCGGGCTAGCATTAGCGCTACTTGGCAATCCTTAGCGCTGCTGTACACAGCTGCGCTACATTAATAAATGAGAAAAATAGTTGCGTGTGTCTATGAACTGATGGGACACATGCACACCGAACTGGAACAGTTGAACCGAACCGTTTTTAAAAGCCATTCCACCCCTAATGTGTATGTGTGAGTGTTAGTACTGACTTTCACAGCGGCAAGCAAGGTGAGGTGAGGAAACAAAGCGGGGCTAATCATGGTGATAACATATGTATAAACAGACGCATGTAAATGTACTTTATTAAGTCTGGAAAAAACTATCATGTCTATTTTATCAATCGAACGATATGTCTGTACCAAATCAAAGTGCCGTAACATTAATTATCATGACAGGCCTAGGCGTACCTGTATATCATGACCCGACACCTCTAAATTTACAGCATTGATAATAAATCATTTGTGTACTGGTTACTGTACCATCAAAGGATTAACCTTGCATGTGTGTTGTGGCAAATGTTTTCTGATACTATTACCACAAAAAACACAGGGACACACCAAACGTATTTTGACATTTTATTCCATATATGGAAGAGGAGAGGTTGGGCTTAGAAGCAACACTGCACAAGTGTTCTGATTAGCAGAGCAGCAGTTGGAGGACTTTTAGGAGAAATGTCTGCCAGCTCTGCAATGTCGTCATGGAGGAGTTAAGAGGATTACAGTGGCAACCTGTGAAGCTCTGGCGAACTCCATGCCTAAAAGAGCGTTTAAGCAGTGCTGGAAAATAATGGTGGCCACACAAAATATTGACACTTCTGGCATTTTTACTTTGGGGTGTGCTCACTTTTGTTGTCAGGGGTTATCCATTAATGGCTGTATTTACACTAATATGAGCTGCACAGTGACAACTTTTGATTGTGTCAAAGTTTCATTTCTTCAGTGTTGTCCCAAGACCATTAATTATCCGCACAAATGTGGGGGTTTACTCACTTTTGTGACTGTAGGTTTTGGTCTATGGCAGTGGTCCCCAACCTTTTTTTCACCACGGACCAGTTCATATATGTCCACAACTTTGGCGGACCGGCAACCCAGTGGGTTGGGTTTGGGGGGTTTGCTTGGCTGTTCGTCGACTGATTAATAAAAGGCTACGACAACAAACGCAAGTCCACTACCATAACAAGGGTAACAAAACGCGACTGAGATAATTAGCATCTTGACATGTGTCAAAAGTCCGTCGTAAACAGAGAGAATCTGGTCACTTTTCAAAATAAAATATTTTTAAGCCTCGGCTAATCAATTAACGGGAAGTACAGTAAGTTATTTTTTTCTTCTTTCAACTGTGCGGCCCGACGCGGCCCGGTCCAAAGGTGCCCACGGCCCGGTACAGGTCCGCGGCCCGGTGGTTGGGGACCACTGGTCTATGGGACACAGCACATGGGAAATGCATACTCTTTGCCAAAAGGCGTTGAGATGAATAAAATTTGGTATGATTTGAAATAATTAATTGGTTCACTGGGCATTTTTTTTTTACTTTGTGCTATAGTGCAGTCTATATTCAATTATAATGTAAGTACGTGTTTTTTTTTTTCAGAGTTTGACTTCCTAAGACAGATCAACAAAAGGCAAGAGACACGAGAAAAGCCAGAACAGGATCTGGCCACATCTGCCTTCCAAGGTCCATCCATCTCTGCCACTGTGTCAGTTGCTGAGAAAAATGCCAAAGAAATATCTGCACCATTACCACCAGTGCTTCGTACAAAGGACATATCCAGTCCAATACCAACTACCTGTCCAGAGTATGAAAGACAAGAAACACCCGGCAATGAATCTTCAGTGTCCCCTATATCAAGATCATCCACTGTATCAGTCACTCTGAGCAAAACAGGGGAAACACCAAGACCGATTTCATTCAGTCAATCGCAAGGGGGGATTCATGTTTCTCATTCCGAGGATAGACCTGGATCAGTGGCTTCACCATGTGTAGCGACCCCTTCATCTTATACCGCAGATCTATCTAGTCCAGTACCAAGTACAGAGGACATATCGGCATTGGGTCCAGTTACAGAAAACACATCTTCAATTACCTATAAAGGGTCTGACATCATTGTCAAAGTCAACACAAGACAAGAATCCCAAGAAACAGCCAGAGCAGATTCTCCTATGTCCGCTGTCTCAAGTTCATCCACTCTATCAATCATTGTGAATGTAACAGAGGAAATAGCAAGACCAGTGTCATTGCCACATTCTTATGGAGAGAGTCATGCATCTGATATACAAAACACATCTGGAACGTCAATGCCCAATACAGAAGACATATCAGTATCAGTATCAAATACATGGGAAATACCAGGGGCGGAGATCACTTCACATGATACAGAGGGCACATATGAACAATTACATCATGCAGAAGACATAGATGCTGAATATGACAGAACGCATGAAAGGACAGTGAGAAATGAATCTCTTATATCCGGTGTGTCAGGTTCAGGCAATGTATCAGTCAATGTGAGCAAAACTGTGTCATTGCCGCAACGACACGGAGAATTCCGGAGAAACCTATCTGAACCAGTGACATCAGAACATCAAGAGATCCCTCGCTCAGCTGAGATATTTAGGCGAGCGTCAGCGGCACGTGAAGCAATGCCCAGACCAATGCCACGACCATTTGAAGACATCGCAGGATCCAATACAGATGATATAACGGAACTTGCTTCACATATAGACATATCTGGATCAGATGAAATTACAGAAGAGGTAGTGACTCTTTCAATTAGAATAAGCAAAAGACAAGAAACCAAAAAAACACCAAGAGATGAATCTCCTACACCAGCTGTATCGAGCTCTTCGACTGTATCAGTTACTGTAAGCATAACAGGGGAGATATCACGACCAGCATCATTGCCGCAATCTGATACTGAAGTCATATACAGATCTGCCATGTTACCACAGGAAGAAACTCCTTTATCTGCAACAACCAAAGTATTGTCAATTGCAACAGACACTTCTGAATCAGTGCCACAACCACATGAAGATATTTCTGTGTATAAAAGAGAGGAAATATGTGAACGACTACCACATCCAGAAGACATATCTGGATCAGTGCCAGTTAAAGAACACATAATAGATACTGTTGCTGATTATGACCGCTTAAACAGTATCAAACAAGCACAGGAGACACAAGATGCAGTGGTAGATGAATCACTTGTATCCAGTGTGTCAAGTTCAGACAATGTATCAGTCATTGGAAGCAAAACAGAAGACATATCAGGACAACTGTCAATGTCTCAATCACATGTATCTGATACAGAGGACACATCAGCCCCAGTTTCATTGCCTCAGTCACATGAAGATTTTTCGGACACAGAGGACTTATCTACTGCAGCGTCATTGCCACGATCACATGAAGATATACATCTCTCGATACATGACTCGGATACAGAGGGCATATGTGCACGAGCGCCATTGCCCCAATCACATGAGGTTTTTCACGTTTCGGATACAGGTGACGTATGTGCAACAGTGGCATTGCCACAATCACATGAAAATATTCATGTCCGTGTGTCTAATAGAGAGAACATATCTGGATCAGAGGCTTTTGAACAGGAACAATTCATATCTCGACCAGGCCCAATTACAGAAGACATACTTGATCCAGTGTCAGGCAAAGTTTTAGACTTATCTATTAAGATCAACAAAAGGCACGAAGCAAAACAAATACCAGGGGAGGAGTCTCCTATGCCCAATGTACCAGGTACATCCACCCTATCAGTTACTGTGAGCAAAACAGAAGGTCCAGCATCAGATTCAGGACCAGTGTCACAATCACAGGAAGAGGTACTTGCATCTGATACAGACGATATATTTGAACAGCTGCCACATACAAAGGACATATCCAGATCACTGTCACTTACAGAAGACATATACTCTCCTTTGCCAACCACTTATATGGAGTCTGACATCTTAATCAAGATCAACAAAAGACAAGAACTCCAAGGAACAAATGGAATGGAATCTCCAATGGCTGCTGTATCAAGTTCATCCACGATATCAGTCACTGTGAACAAAACGGATGACATATTGGGATCAGTGTCATTGCCGCAATCAAATGTATCTGATATGGAGGACAAATGTATAATGATGTCATCGCTACATGAAGAGTTCCGATCACCTGAACCAGTACCAAACACAAGTGGCCTATCCGACAACCTATCTGGACCGGTGCAAATTGCCGAAGATACGTTTGTTCCTGCCCCAGTTAGCTATGTGGAGTCAGACATCGTCATCAAAATCAACACAAGGCAGGACACAGCAAGAGAGGATTCGTCTACTCTATCAGTCACTGTGAGCAAAACGGACGGGCTGCAATCACATGAAGAAATATGTATATCTAGTACAGAGAATATACTGTCAGTGGTGTCATCAGCAAATGACGAGAGCATGTCATTTAATACCGAAACTATATCATATCCATCAAGAAGTGCAGAGGACACAGCACCAGTGTCGCAACCACATGAAGACATTCCATCTGACACAGAGGGTATATCTGAACTGGTGCCAGATGCACTAGATATATCCACTTCTGAGCCAAATACCTATGTAGAGTCTGACATAATTATAAAGGTGAATAAAATACAAGATACAATAAGTGAGGAGTCTCATAAGCCAGCTGTATCAAGTTCATCCACTTTATCACTTACTGTGAGCAAAACAGAAGAATTATCTGGACCAGGATTGTTGCCGCAATCACATAGAGAAATCCATATATCTAATACAGAGGACATATCTAAACCATTACAAGGAGGGATACAAGAATCTGATGGTATATATCAACGAACAAATACAGAGGATATATGTGACTCTGATGCATTGCATATGGTCGAACCAATGCCAAGTACCTCATTAGAGTATGACCTCTCAATAAAGTTCAACAAAACGCAAGAGACCCAAGAAACCGTAGCAGTACTAGAGTCTTCATCGTGCACGGTGTCAAGTTCATTTACGCTATCAGTTACTGTGAATGATACAGAGGAAATGTCAGCACAGACACAAGTTTCATTTGTAGAATATGACTTAATGATCAAAATTGACCATTCAGAAACTACAGTTGAGTCAAATTCATCCAGTCGATCAGTCAGTATGGCCAATACAGAAGAAATGTCAGGATCAGTGTCTCATCGAGAGATCCAGGTACCTGAGGATTTGGAAGAATTTGCTACTGTGCCATCACCCATAGAGGTTATACCTGAAAAGTTGCCATCACCTCCCGAAGAAACCCCTGAACCCAGTAGTGAGGAGATATCAGAGGCTCCTGTGTCTGATACAGAAGACTTATCTGAATCAGTTATATCGCCGCAGAAAGAGACTGAATCAGACAGTGACAGCAGGTTAGATGAAGATACAGAGGACATACCATTGCTCTCTCCTCATGGAGAGATCTCTTTGTCTGATACAGAAGACTTGTCTGACCTAACTGAGACTGATGAAGAAAGCACTGAGACAGTGCCATCTTCACCTGAACCAGAGCCTGAACCAGAGCCTGAACCAGAGCCTGAACCAGAGCCTGAACCAGAGCCCGAACCAGAGCCCGAACCAGAGCCTGAACCTGAACCAGAGCCAGAGCCTGTGCCAGAGCCTGTGCTAGAGCCAGAGCCAGAGCCTGAGCCAGAGCCTGTGCCAGAGCCTTTGCCAGAGCCTGAGCCTGAGCCTGAGCCTGAGCCAGAGCCTGAACCAGAGCCTGAACCAGAGCCTGAACCTGAGCCAGAGCCTGAACCTGAGCCTGAACCTGAGCCAGAGCCTGAACCAGAGCCTGAACCAGAGCAACCACCATCACCACCGTTCAAAGATGTTGCCACATCAACTTCAATGCCTGACATAGATGATATATCCGCAGCATTTCCAGGGTCACCAGCACCTGAAGACATGGAAAAATCCCAGATGAAAGATGAAACAAAATTATCTCAAGAGTCTGTAAAATCAGTGATCCCCCCTATCCAACGCAAATTTGAGGGACATAAAATGAAAGAGGAAAAGAAAATGTCTCAGCCACCTAAACAGCTCCGCCGACTTTCACCTATCCCACAAAAAGATGCTCAGAGTGGATTGGATAAAAAAAAATCCCTAATGTCAAAGTCAAAGCCAGTGCTTGCACCTATAAAAACTTCTGGTGAATCAGTGACAGTAAAATCCAGAGGGGTACAGACTAATTTTTTGGCTGACACACAAAAACCAAAGCTCTCGCCCATTTCTCAGAAAACAAAAACAAAGCCTGGTGATTTATTAAAAGAAGAAAAAAAGGGCCTCCAGACCCACAAACAACGGATGCTTCCACCTATTGTGTCTCAGAAACCGAAGGCAAGGAAAAAAGAGAAGCCTCCAGAAAAGAAACTGGAGCCCATCAAAATCACAGCCCCTACAGCTCGGACACCATACAGGCCAAAGGGAGGGATGATTGTGGACCGAGAACTCATGCCACTGAGAATTAAACCAGAGGCTGAGACAAACAGGTTCCTGGACTTTGCCAGCACTCGGAAAAACCAGTTGTCAGATATAAAAAAGACAATTAAAATAGCACAGGACTCTCTTGAGTCCTCTACGGTTTTATGCCCAAATTGTGGGCATAATGCTGCTCTAATTAGATGCAGACATAAGGCATTAAAATGTGATTCTTGGAATCCATTCTTAGGGACCTAATGTTAATGCTCCAGCATGTTCTCTTAGCCCAAAACTGGCAAAACAGAGCAAGTGGAGGTCCACAGAACAGAAGGATTTCCTTGGGATTACCTTCACTTTACCAGGCTGGAGAGCTTTGTCTCTGCTTCTGTCTGGTTCACAACAAAAAAATCCCTCCAAGGATATTGGCTTACGTTTTCACCATCTACACGTTGGATGTCTAGTCTTGTCAACCAAATAAATTTTGTGATGGCACAGACAATGCGTATGTGGACGGAGATGAACACTGAAGGGGTCCAGTCCACTGTTGTACAAGGTGGTGGTATGGAAAGCCCTTAAAGCTAAAAAATATATATATATACAAAAATAATGAGGGAGATTCTGCTAGCGGTCCAAACCAGCATTCCACCATTTTCTGCAGTACATATCATTCAGAATGATTTGACCATTTTCAACACTTAGAGCTTGGCCTCTGGCTGGATAACAAATGGTGGCGACGTGATCAATCAACACTGGGATTATCTATAAGGGCTGATTCTTCTTCCTTTGGAGAATCATTTCCATCAAATGTGTGCAATAAATTGATCCAAATCTGTGATGCAAATTGGTGAAAAGCACCATCTTGGATGGTTTGGTATGTGGGAGTACAGCCATCCAGCTGTAAATGCTAATAGTCTGAAACCGATCAGAAGGGTTGTGTATGTGGTTGGATTCAAGCTAAGCCACAAATTTATTTAACCTCACTGTGTCAGTGAACAATAGAGGAAGTCATTTCTAAATGCCTTCACATTTTCTTTTCACATACCTACCTCAACTAGGACTGTCAGTGTCCTGTAACTTTTATGCTGCACAATTAACAGCACGATTGTAGTGCTTTGGTATTTTAATGTAAGGTCATACATTTTTACATTACTGTTTGTAATTTTTGTGTTAATGTATATTTCCATTGGGGCACGGAGGACACATTTTCAAAGGAAAACGAAATAAATAAAAATAAACAAGAAAAATAATGTGGTTGTTGTGTAAGTGCCTAGAACATTATAACTCATTATGGTTCTAAATAAATTTAGGCTTTTAGGTATTTTACCACTTTTATGTATTTTTAACACTTCGTGGTGTACCGGTACATTTATTTTATTGACCTGTACTGACCTGTCGAAGTCACCTGTCGAAAGCTCCTCGAAAGTTCCTAAAGGCTCTGGATGTTGTGAGGTTGTCGTGGTTGACACACCTCTACAACATCGCATGGACATTGGAGACAGTGCCTCTGGATTGGCAGACCAGGGTGGTGGTCCCCCTTTTTAAGAATGGGGACCAGAGGGTGTGTTCCAACTATAGAGGGATCACACTCCTCAGCCTCCCTGTAAGGTCTATTCAGGGGTGCTGGAGAGGAGGGTCCATTGGGAAGTCAAATCTTGGATTCAGGAGGAGCAGCGTGGTTTTTGTCCCGGCTGTGGAACAATGAACCAGCTCTGATTCTACACCCTCGGCAGGGTCCTCGAGAGTCCATGGGAGTTCGCCCAACCAGTCTACATGTGGTTTGTGGATTTGGAGAAGGCGTTCGACCGTGTCCCTCGGGGAGTCCTGTGGGGGGTGCTTCGGGAGTACGGGGTACCGAGCCCCCTGATACGGGCTGTTTGGTCTCTGTACGACCGGTGTCAGAGTTTGGTCCGCATTGCCAGCAGTAAGTCGGATTCGTTTCCAGTGAGGGTTGGACTCCACCAAAATTGCCCTTTATCACCGATTCTGTTCATAACTTTTATGGACAGAATTTTTATACGCAGCCGAAGCATTGAGGGGGTCTGGTTTGGTGGCCTCAGCATTGCATCTCAGTTTTTTTCCAGATGATGTGGTGCTGTTGGCTTCATCAAGCCGTGATCTCCAAGTCTCACAGGAGCGTTTCGCAGCCGTGTGCGAAGCGGTTGGGATGAAGATCAGCACCTCCAAATCCGAGACCATGGTCTCCAGTCGGTGGCGTGCCTTCTACGGGTCGGGGATGAGATCCTGCCCCTTAGTGGAGGAGTTCAAGTATCTTGGGGTCTTGTTCACAAATGAGGGTGATCAAATCGGTGCAGCGTCTGCAGTGATGCGGACTCTGTATCGGTCTGTTGTGGTGAAGAAGGACCTAAGTCGAAAGGCGAAGCTCTCCATTTACCGGTCGATCTATGTTCCTACCCTCACCTATGGTCAAGAGTTGTGAGTCGTGACCAAAAGAACAAGATCCTGGATACAAGCGGCCAAAATGAGTTTCCTCTGCAGGGTGTCTGGGCTCTCCCTTAGAGATAGGGTGAGAAGCTCAGTCGTCCGGGAGGGACTCGGAGTAGAGCCACTGCTCCTCCTTATTGAGAGGAGTCAGTTGAGGTGACTTGGGCATCTGGTTCGGATGGCTCCTGGACGCCTCCCTGGAGAGGTGTTCACGCTGGAGAGGCTGTCTCTTGGCTGGCCTGGCAACGCCTTGGAATCCCACCAGAGGAGCTGGTTGAAGTGGCTTGGGAGAGGGAAGTCTGGGCTTCCCTCCTAAAGCTGTTGCCCCGATGACCTGACCCGGATAAGTGGTGATGGATGGATGGACGGACGGACGGACCTGTATTAAATCAAAACAAGGAAAAATAAATCATGAAAGGTCAAATAAAAATGTTACATTGTTAACAATTTTAGTAAAACAATAACCAGCGCTTCCATGGAATCCTACTTGGCTAGTAAGTGATTCATCTGTTGTCTTACACCCAGGAGTAACCGAAGCAGAGAAGTCCAGACTTCCCTCTCCCTAGCCACTTCATCTAGCTCCGGGGGATCTCGAGACTAGGAAAGCCCCAGCTAAGTTTCAAATGAACAACAACCAAATCATCATGTGAATGGCTGTGAAGGGGTTAATGGTGATTTAAATGATTAGATGGGCATCAAATCCTTATATGATAATGAGTTCCATGCCAAAGTCAGGTACTTTCATCTCCAAAGGAAATCTGGGACACACTTTTCTATTTTACTGTTTGTTTCGCTATTGTCACAGCTTTAATTTGCAGTGTTGTCGTACTCATTTGGAATGATTGTAACTGGTATTTTTAAATATCTCAAACTAGAAAATGTTGTAGATTTCAACCTGTTTTCTTCACATACCTTTAAATATTTTTAACTTCTAAATAAATAAGTGAGGGGGGAAACAAAGCAACTCAAAATAATATCCACTGTGTTCTAAGTAGTCAATATCCCCACAGTAGGATAAAAATCAGATGGGACCATTAGAATGGTTTTAGTGTTATGCCCTACACCTAAAAATGTAGTTCATTGAAGCCATTCAGACTTTTTTTCCCTTGGCTAGCAAGAAGTTAATCTGAAGTGTTGAACACATTTTAATTAAATATGTCCATCCCCTCCAAATAAAATATGTCCTCCTGTTTTATTTTACCGCCAGTTGTATGTTTTTCTTCTTCTTTGTTTCTTTAGCACTTGGCCGCTGCTCTATAGGTCCATTCCAGAGCGCAGACAAGGAGATGAGTGCAGTAAAAAAAATTCTGCCTGGTGGTTGGTTACTTTGAATTTTGTTGAAAGTTCTCAGGCTTTAAAAAAACAAAAAAAACAAAAGAAAAACAATGTGATTTATTTTTGGCATACGTTGAGTGTTAGACCAATCTTCAAGTAATTGTTAACAAACATGGACAAAAAAGAGTAGAATAACCCATTTTAAATGCAACTACTGGCTAATGTAATAACCACATGACTTGTTAAATGACATCAGGACACATACAAATATCCCAAGATATTTTTATTAGATAGATAGACAGACAGACAGACAGACAGACAGACTTTATTGTCATTATACAAACGGATGTAGCTCTCACTTGCTTTATTTGCACCCTTTTCCGTAAAAACAAAACTAAATAAAAACCAAAAATGTAATGACTACATTGCATTATTAGTACATTTAACTCAGCAGAGGCGAAATAAAGGTTTCCTCATAAAAACGTCATCACTAGTGGACAAGAAAGGGCTTGTAAATTACGTCATTGCTATGCGTCCAGAATACCATCGCAGTTGGTGGAACAAAACACGATTCTGCGACGTGAACAAAATATGCGTATATTTCTCTAATATACGCGTATAGTCGTATAGTTAAAATCCTTATTCTTAAGGTTCAGATTTGGTTTACTTAGCATTTGTCCTCGCGTATGTAGTAGTCATGTCTGACAGTCAGTGAGGTAAAACCGAGATCCGAAGTGGAAGAGAGCAGTTTTTTGTCTCAATTCGGATCATGACAACGCTAACAAGACAAGATCTCAATTTTGGACAAGGTACGGTGCGGAACACTTAAACATTCTTTTCAATTTTTACCCCCGATTTCAGATAAAGGGCATTGGTAAAGCGGTAACCCAGGCCGATTTATTTCTCTCATCTCGGATGCTCAATCAAGATATAAATAAATAATTATTTACAAAGATTATAATGCTCATCTGCAATAGACATGCTAAAGCTATATCCATTTGTTGTGATGTGGAGTTGCATTAGATGTCATTAGAATAATAATTATGGTATTTCCTCCAGTGGTTGCTGACATTTTGTGTGAGTTCCTGGAAGTTGCCATTCACCTCATTCTTTATGTCCGTGAAGTTTACCCCTCTGGAATATTTCAAAAGCGAAAGAAGTACAATGTCCCAGTGCAGGTACAGGACAAACTTACTTAAACATTTGAGACGTCTCTGTTAACACCCCCTCAGCTCAAACGTTGTGTTATGTTTTGCAGATGTCATGTCACCCTGAGCTGAACCAGTACATCCAAGATACACTTCACTGTATAAAGCCGCTTATTGAGAAGGTAAGACCGCTCAGTGATACTGTATTTGCACAATGTCAATCTTCCACTCACAAACGCCTGCATTTCCCTGGCAGAATGATGCTGAGAAGGTGGTGGTTGTCATTATGGACAAGGAGCATAATCCAGTTGAGAGATTTGTGTTTGAGATATCTCAGCCACCGCTGCTCTCTATCAGGTTTGCAACCCCCGTCCTTTAAAACTATCATCATAAAAAAAAAAAGAAGTAACCATTATATTTACTTAGTTCTGATTTATTTAATTTAGCTCAGACACATTACTGTCTCATGTGGAGCAGCTGCTGAGGGCGTTCATTCTAAAAATCAGCGTCTGTGATGCTGTTTTAAACAATAATCCACCAGGTGAGATTTGATTTTAACACACCAACAAAATATTTGAAAGGCAAGCTTGAGTTTTCATTCGGAATCGGTATAAACTTTTTATTTCCTTGTCTCAGAGTGTTCATTCACAGTATTGGTTCATACGAGAAATTCTGCCGCGCGCAACATGGAGAAGGTTCAAGTCATCAAGGTACGAACACATGATGACAGCACTTGCACGGGGGAAAACAAAGATAGAGATGTGCGTTGTGTCCATTTTGGCACTTGTTGCTTTTATAGGATTTCCCATGGATAGTTGCTGATGAGCAGGAGGTCCACATGCAGGAACCCAGACTCATCCCGCTAAAGAGCTTGACATCGGACATCGTGAAGGTGAAGAAGTTTATATCCTTGATGGTCATGTTTTGAGATGCTCAAATTGATTTTAATAATGTATTATGGGCATTCCTCCCTGATGAAGAAAACATAATTACTACTTCTATAATAATACTGCTAATATCCAGTCAGGCATACAGTATTATACATTGTTATTGAGATTAGTTTTGCTAACCCTGTTTGAAACCTGATCTTGAAACCCTAATTTGAATCCAACCCCATCTTGAAACGCCAAAATGTGATTGCTTGGAGCCATAAGCATGTCTTGTAATAGCAACTTGACAAGTGCCCACCTTCTTTATGGAAGTTTCTAAAACAAGAAAAAAAAACATGGAATGCCACTAAAATCCTCCATAGCTAAATTCCAAACCAAAAATTTGAGGATAGATATGTTGACAAATAATCGAGTAATGTTTTCCTCTAATTTAAAGGTGTTTATTGGCAAGGATTTCTATAGGTCATCCATCCATCCATCTAGCGCTATTCTGGGGTCTGGTCGCGGGGGCAGCAGCTTTAGCAGGGAAGCCCAGACTTCCCTGTCCCCAGCCACTTCAACCAGCTCCTCTGACGGGATCCCAAGGCGTTCCCAGGCCTGCCGAGAGTCTCTCTAGCGTGTCCTGGGTCGGCCTCGGGGCCTCCCGTCGGTGGGACATGCCTGGAACACCTCTCCAGGGAGGCGTCCAGGAGGCATCCGAACCAGATGCCCGAGCCACCTCAACTGGTTCCTCTCAACGCGGAGGAGTAGCGCCTCGACACTGAGTCCCTCCCGGATGACCGAGCTTCTCACCCTATCTCGAAGAGAGAGCGTAGATCAACCGGTAAATCGAGAGCTTTCGTCTCAGCTCCTTCTTTACCTCAATGGACCGATACAGAGTCCGCATCACTGCAGTCGCTGCCCCGATCCGCCTGTCGATCTCCCTCTCCAACCTACCCTCACTCGTGAACAAGATCCCAAGATACTTGAACTCCTCCACTTGGGGCAGGATCTCATCCCAGACCCGGAGAGGGCACTCCACCCTTTTCCGACTGAGGACATTGGTCTCGGATTTGGAGGCGCTGATTTTCATCCCAACCGCTTCACACTCGGCTGCAAACTTCTCCAGCGAGAGTTGGAGATCATGGCTTGAAGAAGCCGACAGCATCACATCATCTGCAAAAAGCAGAGATGCAATGTCTGGCAGAATCCCCTGTCCACCTCCGGCAGAACTTCTCCCTTGTCCCGAGGGAGGCGGGGGACATTAAGTCCGAGTGGACCATGTTCTATAGGTCATATCACACACAAAAAATTCTCAAAAGGCCACCTATTACTACACAAAAAGAGTAAATTTCTGCGGAACCCGTCCTATGTATCCCATTTTTGTGATATCTTTGAACTGCTCACCCAAACCCTTAATGAAACCGTAGCTTGAAAACTACTTTGAACCCACAACCTTGATTTAAAAAAAACAATGCTTAACAGATATAATTTGAACCCCAATTTGAAACCTGAGCCATTGGGTCAGCCATCTTGTTTGCGATAACCATTTTTGCATTTCCTTTCGAGTCTTATTTCTGTTTTGTTCAACTGAGAAATGTTTGGAGTTTTCTACCATTTGTACTTCACTACTTTGCGTTTTTGTCTGTTCGGAACAGATGCAGCTCTATGTGGAGGAGCGAGCCCAGAAGACGTAGCAAGAATGATTGACACACGAAAATAGTCAACCGTAGAGCTGCCAAGAAGGAAATGTTCCACAGGTATAATAATAATAATAATAATATCAGTGTTTCCCAAACTTTATTCAGCCAAGGCACTCATTTTACATTAAAAAAAAAAAAAAAAATCTCACAAGACACTACCAAACAAAAATGTAAAAAAAAAATTAAACTGTAATAATGTCAATGTATTCACAAATGTGAAATCTGTTTAATTTAGCACAAAGCTGATATATTCGCAGCAAGTCATGACTTATTGTGTTTTATGAACGGCAACAAGTGGCTTGTTGTAGGGCTGGGCGATATGGCCAAACAATAAAATCTAGATTTTTGTCATTCTGACAATTACGATTTTAATCTAATACCCAACAAACATTTATTTAAAGTTTTCTTTTATTAAAAAATAATTACTGTGCAAAATGTTCAGAAAACAATCATGTATACTGATTCTCAATCAGTTTTAACATAAACTTAACATTCAAAGTTTGTGATTAAATGCCACAATTAAGTAGTTGGTTGCTATTGTAAACATGTTTTGTTATGCTTTAATTTTTTGTTTTTGTAAAGTGCTTTGTGATAGCTAAGGCTGTTTGAAAATGCGATCTATATAAATAAAGATGACTTGATTTGTGCAAAATGACAACTCACAAAAACATTTGGATGTGACAGGACATAAGAACAGCAGCTTTTAATATTCCAGAAGACAAAACTCAATTTCAAGATTTAGCAAATTATCAATGATTCGATTTTTAAAATGACGATGTATCGAATTAATTTGATTTATTGCCCAGCCCTAGTTTGTTGTACCTTCAGCCATCCATTGAAAGCAATTCATTGTTCTGTCTGTCACTATACATTGTTGGAATATATAAATGAACAATTAGTGATGATTAAATAATTTTAGACAAATGAAGTGAAACTGGATAATATCGCGTGGCACATATCATATCATGAAGTCAGCTGTGAGTTTGAAAACGGACTACATTATATTTGCAACAGCCATGTTTCTAATGTTACCGTCACATGCTTGTTTTTCATATCACAATAATGTCAGATAAAGTGTTTAATGCCATCGTTGTACAGATGAACGCCCAAAGTTTTCTTTGTCAATAAATCGTTAGATTTATTAATTCATCATTTCGGTTCATAGTGATTTCTTTAATTTTTTGGGGGGGTGGTGGAAAACAGAAAAATGCAAATGTCCGAGGTCATTCAAAAGGCCTTTTCATATATGTGGGCTCCATCAGCATTTATGGACGTAGTATCCTGTCACGTATCCCATGATGAAGACAAACGCTACTGCAGCCAGCGCTCCAGCTGCCTTCACCACGATGCCAGTGTTGCCGGTGCACGTTCTGTTGTAGAGCCTGAACGCAACACATCATACAACTTTATCTTAGACCAGCAGTTCTTAAACCTGGGTTCGATCTTAGTCCAGGGGTTCGACAGAGGTCAAGACAAGCACCCGACTCATATGATTCGTGATGATACGTCCTACTTGGCCATCATTGGCTGCAGGTGAGGACGTTACGTTGCTTGGCCTACCTAGTGAATTTGGTGCGCTCAGTAGTCGCGTTATGGCTGTTGTGACGGTATGTTGTGTGGTTTCTTTATTATTGTAATCCCCTCATAGTATGTCGAGGGGAAAAAAAAGCGGTCGGGCAAAATATGTGCAATATTAATTCACACTTGTAACAGAACGTCTGGTGTTCCACAGGGTTCAACTCTAGGTTATCTAGTGTTTTCATTGTATCTGCTGCTCCTGGGTTCCATCTTAAGAAAACAGCAGAGGTTGTTTTAAAGTGCTCTATAGTGGACTCAATTCAACTCACTTCACAAAGGGGGGCAGTTTTGGCAAACAGTTCACAATTCATCAAAAAATTGCCACAATTGGCCAGCTTAATGCTAACATATAATGGAAATTGGCATTGACATGCTAATGGTTAGCATTGTTGCAGTTTTTCCAACCACGTGAGCAACTGTTAATAGTAGGGGTGTGAATTGCCTAGTACCTGGCGATTCGTGTCACGATTCATAGGTCACAATTCGATTCGATACCGATTAATCCCGATACGAATCTATAAAGTGATTATTGCGATTTTTTTAAAAACTCAAATTTAGAAAATACTAATCATAAAACTTGTACATGTACACTGTAAGATTTGTATGAAAATGTATTTATCTGAAAATTCAGGTTGCAGTCTGTTTCATGTTTGAACAGCACTGAAATAAAACATTACAGCTTAATGTTCCATTAATATAACATTCTTCCATGCTTAATGTGTAAATCCTAACCCTAAGTAAGACGTTTTGTTGAATATTCCCATAAAAAATTGATGTTTAAAAATGGATTCGGCCGCATATTGAATCGATTCGAGAATTGCGCGCCGTAATATCGCGATATATTGCCGAATTGATTTTTTCTAACACCCCTGGTTAATAGCATTAAGCTGACAGACATTCAAACTGATATGGTTATTTAAATACAAAATGTTGTTTGTTTCGTTTGGCAGTCCACTTCAAAACCTTTCTTTTCTTTTTTTTCTTTTTTTTTTGAAGACTGTTTGCCAAACTGCTGTTTGTTGTCAGCTGAGTTCAATAGCAACATTGAGTCAAAGCAAAAAAACAAGCAAAAGTTGGATAACTTGTAAGTCAAGGTACCGCTGTGACCGTAAGAATTGTGCTTGTTGTCCATATGACTACCACACTCTGGACAAAAGTACCAGAACGCCGGCACTTACATTAGCATGTGAGCCCGCTTATGTAATTAAAACTTCCTGTAGCCCTTCCTCTCTTTGAATTGTTGTCTTTTGGAAAAGATTCTACACGGAGTTAATGATTTGACGGTGGCTCAAAAGAGGTCCACTGGGCAGACGTGGCGCGAGAACGTCAAGGCAATACAGCAGCAAAACGTCCTCACCTGGTGATGGTGGACTGCGACGCCTCCACGTTCATGTTGATGTTGTCATCGTTCCATCGATTGTATTGCACACTTTCGGCACCGTTGGCGTCCATGTGGGAAGTCATCACTCTCCTCTGCAGTCCGTCTTTTATGCCTGTGCACAATAAGTTGTGTCAGTGATCCAAAACGTCGTGATCTTGCAAGCGTGGAACTTACCTCTGGAAATTTACCTCTGAAAAGAACCTGTTCATGTGTTCACTGGGCTCAGAATTAATTTGTTCATATTTTATGTTTATATGGCTTGTTTACGATGACAAAGTTCAGTCAAGCGGTGGGTGATTAACCATTCCTTTGTTGGCGACCACTTAAAACACTTTGTAATAAGAGGACTTTGACTCAAAGTGGACTTTGAGGTTGAGCGGCGTGACTAAGACTCAGACTCTGCTGCTCTTATTTTTCATAGTCTGTAAAATGTGATTATGATGCAGCCTTGGGAAATGGCAAAGAAAAACAGCAGCGCCTACATCCCCTTCAAAAGTATTGGAACAGCAATTGGGTTTCAAATTAAAACTGAACTCTCAACTCATTGTTGAGATTCTTCTGCCTACATTTAGTCATAACTGTTTTAATTTACTTATTTTCTCAGTAGGACTTTTATCTGTGGATGTGTCTTTGTAAGTGCTGTCACAATTTCTGCTCATGTCATCATGTCTAAAGGACCTCGTCTGTTTCCACATCAATGGGCCAGTGTCTGGGGTTGAACTCAATGTGGATTGGATGATATGCTGTAAAAATGTAAAAAGTCTTATCTACTTCCGGCTGTCGTCACGTGTATTGAACTCAGGGCTGGGGGCTGTTTTCTGAGGTCTTTTCGAGATAGTATAAGAATGCTGTGAGTCCGCTATAACTACACACTTGCGAGAAGCTGCAGCTGTGCTCTGTAAACTTGTTTGTGTCCGGAATATTCTGTAAAATAAATCCTTCGAAGGACCTGTTCACCGATCTCCGGTCTGTATTCAGAAAATCAACATTCTCTCAACCCGAACAACAACGAACACGCGGAGGACAAAGAGTGTCATTCCGACATCATCTAGATGAATATGAGACAAAAGTTGAGAATTCCAGCTTTCAATTTATGGTATGAGTTGCGGGCTTGATAGCGTTTATTAATGTTACCAGCATGATTTTATGCCACATATTTCTGTGTGTGCTGCTATTATCTGCTGTGAGTCAGATGGCTGACCTTTGGAACAAGCTTCATGTTGGGCAAAGCTCAGCCCAACTACCAGAAATAAATAACATTTCATCTTTTTGTTAATGCCAATACCCAAAGTACAAGACCATTTAAATGCGATGGACGGCCATTATTGTTATTTCAAGTGAAGCCGTTTTTCTTCAAGTGCCATGATTTCATTCATCTTGTCGCTGCTGCCGACATCCTACCTGACAAAGTGGTTGGCTCTGAACGTGGATCTGCTGTGTCGTTTGCTTCAAGGTGAGACTCGGAATCACTATCACGTTATGTGTTTGTGACACAATCAAATAACGTGTGACCTTACAGGACTCGTTGGCGCGTGTGGGATCTCTGTGCTCGGCTCCCTTCTCAGAGTGCGTTTGTATGTCGAGGAGGAAAGGTAAAGTCGGTGACGTTGCGATCGTACTTCAAAGGACTACTGGTTCATTTACGGCGCTCTTTCCGCACCTCACAGTTGGAGTGACAAAGATGCATCTTGCCAGAGGAGGGTGAAACCTGGACTGGCGGGGGCGCTCCGCTTTGGCTTCGTGGCCGGGATGCTGGCTGCTGTAGGTTCGCGCGTGGCCTCCGTGGTGGTGCTGGAATTTTGTCTTCGAGCTGTCTCTGGATGGGTTACACGGGGACCGGTAAGAAAGCGAGTTGCAGTTGCCTCATGAAAAAGTATTTGACATTTTACTTTTTTTTTTTTACTTTTTTTTTCTGGAGAGCTCAGCATTGTTCATTCGGTAATTTTACCGATTTGACATGTCATCATCATTGCTCTCTCTTTTTATTTATTTATTTTTTATTTTTTTATTTTAATATATATATATATTTTTTTTATTTTGTATGTGTGTGCGTGTGTATTTTCTTATTATATCAGAGAAAGGGTTAATACTCGAGATGGGACTCTAGTTAAAAAAATAATAATAATACAATTAATTAGAGGCCTTGGACAAGGGATGCTATTGATAAAAACCAAGCAGAAGAAAGTATGAAATGCGGGTTGGAGAAAAGAACCACTCAAAAACTGTTCACTGCACTTTATTTAATGTTAAAAAATGTTTACAGTCTCTCAGGCAATGATGTACTCTTTTTAAAATTGAAGTAAAAACTAAGTTTTAAGAATACATGTTGTCAGTTCAACATGTTTCATTGAAACAAAGTTGAACCCATTAAACCGCGCTGCTACCGTTAAAGCCGGGTTTTGTTTTGACCAATTATTGGTCTCTTAGCCGATTAACTCATTCACTGCCATTGACGGCTATAGACGTCAAATAATAATTTCTACTATTTCTGGTAGTTAAACATCTTTCCACTTTTGTTAACAAGAGAATGAAAACCTAGATTTTTTATTTTATTGTATATTTAGAATAGATATAAAATGTGTGATTAATCGTGAGTTAACTATTGAAGTCATGCGATTAATTACAATAAAAAAAAAAATAACCGCCTGACTCGATAAAAAAAATTTTAATTAAAAATTAGAGGCATCAGTTGATTACAATTTTTAATTGTAATTAATTGCATGACTTCACTAGTTAACCCACGATTAATCACACATTTTATATCTGTAAATGTATCTAAATGTACAATAAAAACATGTCTAGGTTTTCATACCCTTGTTAACAAAAGTGGGAAAAAATGTTAAACGAATAGAAATCGATCAAATGAATTTTTGACGTCTATAGCCGTCAATGGCAGTGAATGAGTTAAATGCAGCAGACTATGCGCGAGAGGGTGACGTGGGCCTCGTAGCATGTCCTGGAATTTTATTCCAGCGTTTATGGTTGATGCAGATTTGCGGGAGTTATGAAATAAATGACGTGATTGACGACGGCGCGGGAGAAATTCGAATCAGTGTAACGAGTCGACAGTGTCATACTGTTAAGAAATATGTTTGTAGCTAATGAGGATGTTGAAAATATGGATGGCTTTGTAACGGAATGGATGACGAATATTTACCACTTGATCCCCCGAGGTTATTACAACTGCGCTCCAGTGTTGAAGGTAAATATATATGGAGTTATACACCCGCAGATGTGACATTTGTTTGTTAATTAAAAAAAAAAAACAATGCTTATAATAATAAACGTATGTTTGTGTGAACGCCACAAGTGTAAACTCTGAAATTTTTGGGGAATTATGTTTCTATCTGGTTCAGGAGCTGAGATATAAATCATTTTTAATATTGTTGAATTTCCAGGAAAAAGGTTTTCGGCGGTGACTCAAAAGTCACCCATAGGTTTTAGAGGCATGTTTTGCCAGACGCTTTAGGCCTTAATGGGTTAATAAAGACACCGTTGTGTTAAATGTGTCTTGCGTGTTAAACTACAGTTACAACTAAGTGTGTTATAATTTTCTATATAAAAATAGAAATTCATGCTAAAGGAAAACTTTGACTAAATTTAGTCGACTAAAATTGGTCTTTATTTCCATCGACTAAAGTTGGATTAAAACTAAAATACAATCCGATGACTAAATTATGACTACAATTGTTATTCATTTTAGTCTAAAGACTAGGCGTCACCATCCTCACATTCTACACTGTAGAATCTGTGACACTGGAATGTACGTGTGACTTTAAAAGACGTAATATTCACATTGTTCAGTGAATTGTATACTTGGGTGGCTGTTAACAGGCTAAACGTGTTTCCTGATAAGAACAACATGTTGTGTCGTTGTTTTCCATTACGTTGATATTTGGGAGAAAATCGATTGCCTGGTGTGCGTGTGTGTGTGTTGCTGGCTGTCATTTGTTTGCTGTTGTAGTTCATTTGCGTCGCTTGGTCTGCATTGACCGTCAGACCTGCTTGAATCTATTTAGCTACAAAACCAACATGTCATGTGAAAAGATGTGAAGTTATGAAAATCAAGCAGAACAAACAATTGGCCTTACTTTGATGTTCTTTAATAAAACGTTCATCGTTATGTTATGAAATTCTGGTTGTGTTACTCAGAACTCTTTGAAGGCGCTCCAGCATCTCCTGGTTCAAAGCCAATTCTCACTGGGATGCGCCCTCAGCTGCACGCTACAATTCCTCCACGAAGGGGCTCCGCGTGGCTGCCTTTGCCTGCTCCTGGCGGCGGCACTCGGCTGTTGGCTGGCCAGGCGGGCGGCGGCCTTGCAGGGCCACATTGCCACTCTGTACAGACTGCACAGCTCGCAGCGCTACTGCGGCATTTGCGTTGGCTTGATGACATACGGCCGCGGCCCTCTACTGCTTCCCACGCTATGCGGGATACTCAGCGTCACCTTCGCCGTGGCTGTGATGGCAGCTGTGGCGATCATCAATCAGCACTTCCTGTCTGCAACAGAGGCACTTAGGTTTTGGACACCGCTGACTATCTGTTACACTCTACTGGTGGTGTACATGCAAGGTGAGACATTAGCTTAAGCAGGGTACAGTATAGGGAGATAGGGACTAAACCCTGCTCCGAATAGCCACCCCCCCCCCCCCCCACACACACACATTGTAATTAAGTGGGAGGTATTGATCATGGATCTTTCTAAATGATGCATAGTAGGGGTGTTGAAAAAAAAAATTTGTTTCGGCAATATATCGCGATATTACCGTGCACAATTCTCGTATCGATTCAATACGCGGCAAATCAATTTTTTATGTAAATATTCAACAAAACATCTTACTTGAGGTTAGCTTTTATACCAAGAGTGCCATCTAGAGGAGTCAAAAAATATCACAGGTGCTTCATGAAGCTTCATGTGTCCGTCTAGCTAGCTAGCTAGCTAGCACCTTTAAATCAAGAGTGCCATCTAGAGGAGTAAACAAATATCACAGGTGCTTCATGAAGCTTCATGTGTCCGTCTGTCTGTTTGTCTGTCTGGTTAGCTGTTTAGCTAGCTAGCGCCTTTAAACCTAGAGTGCCATCTAGGGGAGTCAAAAAATGTCACAGGTGCTTCATGAAGCTTCATGTGTCCGTCTGTCTGTTTGTCTGTCTGGTTAGCTGTTTAGCTAGCTAGATAGCTAGCAAGCACCTTTAAGCCAAGAGTGCCATCTAGAGGTGTAAAAAATATCACAGGTGCTTCATGAAGCTTCATGTGTCTTTCTGTCTGTTTGTCTGTCTGGTTAGCTGTTTAGCTAGCACCTTTAAACCAAGAGTGCCATCTCGAGGAGCCAGAAAATATCGCAGGTGCTTCATGAAGCTTCATTTGTCCGTTTGTCTGTCTTGTTAGCTGTTTAGGTAGCTAGCTAGCACCTTTAAACCAAGAGTGACATCTAGAGGAGTCAAAAAATATCACAGGTGCTTCATGAAGCTTCATGTGTCTGTTTGTCTGTCTGGTTAGCTGTTTAGCTAGCTAGCACCTTTAAACCAAGAGTGCCATCTAGAGGAGTCAAAAAATATCATAGGTGCTTCATGAAGCTTCATTTGTCCGTTTGTCTGTCTGGTTAGCTGTTTAGCTAGCTAGCTAGCTAGCACCTTTAAACCAAGAGTGCCATCTAGAGGAGTAAAAAAATATCACAGATGCTTCATGTGTCCGTATGTCTGTTTGTCTGTGTAGTTAGCTGTTTAGCTAGCTAGCACCTTTAAATAAGAGTGCCATCTAGAGGAGTAAAAAATATCACAGGTGCTTCATGAAGCTTCATGTGTCTGTTTGTCTGTCTGGTTAGCTGTTTAGCTAGCTAGCACCTTTAAACCAAGAGTGCCATCTAGAGGAGTCAAAAAATATCATAGGTGCTTCATGAAGCTTCATTTGTCCGTTTGTCTGTCTGGTTAGCTGTTTAGCTAGCTAGCTAGCTAGCACCTTTAAACCAAGAGTGCCATCTAGAGGAGTCAAACAAAATCACAAGTGTTTCATGAAGCTTCATTTGTCTATCACTACTGATTAGTATTTTCAGATTTTTTGGGGGGGAAAAAAATCTCAATAATCGACTTATATTCGTATCATGATTAATTGGTATCTAATCGAATCGTGATACGGATCGAATCGCCAGGTACGAGGCAATTCACACTCCTAATGCATAGTGAAGTGAATGTTCTTTTTTTACTATGCTCCATCAATCAACATCACATCTTCCTTTGGCAGACGAGCAGCATGATCTGCCAGCAAGCCATGCGCTCCTGAACTCGATGGTGGTGCGACTCAGTGCGTTGATGGTCCTGATGCTGACTGTTGGGCGCTGGGCCGATGTAATCCACATTTTCGTGTGTTTCCTGGGTGAGGCCAGCTGTCTGATCCCCGCTGCAGATCTACTGGATGCAATGTCCTCACAGGTCAGAGATCCTCAGCTCAAAATGGTACTGGAGTCAAAGGATATTAACAGCTCGGCACATATGTGCAAATGTGTTTTCAGGGATGAACATAATGGATTTTGAAGAATTCCCTTGGCCAAATGGCGTGCACTACCAGGATGAAACCAGCAGAGGTGCTGTTGAGTCAATTTCAAGTAGTTTGTAGTCAGTCCAAAGATGAAGAACGGGACCTTTCCTGGAAGTTGAGGTATATCCATGCAGATGACGCACCAACTGGTCGGATCATATGTCAAAATGTCAGCCATCTTGGTACAGTCATTGGAGCAGCGATGCTACATCATTGTTCTGCTTGGGGTTGCACATACAGTTGTGAATTGATTGCAAATACCTTTCACAGGTAGGACACATTATTTCGTTGCTGTGTTTAACCCGTATTAACGCTTGGTTGCTGGTGAATAGCAAATGTTTTACTAATGGGGGGGTATATTTGTTGCAGTGCATCAAATGGCATTTTAGTAGAAATTAGTCGTATTTAACAAAACTTTATGATGGATATTTTACTAACTTTTGTAACTCCGCAAGGAGTGCTTGTAATGCCATCTGAGGAGACTGTAAGGCTTGTCACATCACATCATTTAATTTGCTAGTCAGAACCAGGGCAAAACATGAGTGTTCTATTTCCACCTCAATCAGTTTATCTGTCCAGTTACTGGATCACAGGAGGGTTGATGGGTTTTTTTTGTGTCCCAGAGGATGCATCAAGAACAAAATATGGCATTGACAACCATTGTTTTAGCCTCATCGCAGGGGTCAGTTTTCCACAAATTGAAACTCCATCACGTGGCTAAAATGAGAAAAATGAAAGTGCTCTGTTAAGGCACTTACCTTTCCAAGGTTTTTAAATTGGTTATATAACGTAGCAACTATCAAATAGGTTGGAGGGGGATATGTAATTATGAGTAAATATTGCATGTTTTTTGGGGGGGGTTTTTTACGAAGAAAAGTTGAAACTTTTGTACTATGTAGATGTTAACTGTACATAAATATAACATTGTGTGTAAATAAATTATTATTTTGTCTCTACATGATTGCTACTATAGGTATGCTGCACCAATAGCTAGAAATAATCAAATTTAACAATCCTTTATTGCCATGTAAATGTGAACATTAGTACTATTACTACAGAAAACACTGCAGTCGAATTCACTTGTAGTGTTTGACATGACAGTAATGACAATTTGATAGCCTCTATAGCATAGCTAGAAATATGTATTTAGAACATTCAGCTTCTGTCATCTTGTTGATAACAAGGCAACTAATTAACCATAACTTCCCTACAATCACATTATTTTTTGTAGAGGTGCAACAATTTATCGCTAACCGATTATGAATTGACAACTATTTTAATAGTCAATTAATCATTTCAATTTGAAATTGTCCAAATCCTCTTAATTTCAACTATGAACCTTCTCAGAGTTATGCAGTTCTCCATGAAAGCAGACTATTGTGTTTAATCAAAATAAGGCATTTGCAAATTATTTTTGAATAACAATGCTCCTAATTTTTGCTTATTTTCTCACATATTACGGGCCAAACTAGTAATTAAATCCAAATAAATTGATCTTTGTACATTTTGTCCGCTGCCATTTTAAAATATAATTTAAAAAACACATTTCTTAACTAGATTCATAATCATAGAGTAATTGAACAATATAGTGCATTCATCAATTATTAAAATAGTTAGTTGCAGCATTTATTTTTTTGGTGACATGCCCATCCCTATTAGTTTCTGAAAAGTAAAATGCCTTCATTGTAAATTTGGTAATGCACATGAAATAAACAGCTGATCACAATCTGTAATCGTTCACTTCAATTCTATACTGTACTGTATATCATATTTTATGTGGGCAGGTTTAAAGAGGATTAAGACCGGTTTAAAAAGAGCAGCAAAGATGACACGAGGCTGAACATAGATGCAATAATTTGTATTTCTTCATTGTTAATCCAACTAATTACCTCCATCAGATAATGCTTCTATACTGTACTGTATTTGTCAATAAATGACTCAATGTGTTACATTGGAAAATGTAGTCACAATGCAATAAGACTGCTGTGCCCAGCTAATTTCACGCTTGACAAAATATTTAGACCCGTGGTCAAAGTGATTGTTTAATAATACAAAGCTCAACATTTAAACATTTTCATGGCAGCCATTTTGGAAACAACACGTTCTATCCACACCTGCACTAATGGCACATAATGGCCGTTGGCACACTTCCTGGTACTTCGGGACAACATGACAACCTTGGTTTGGAGAAAATAAGAAGCCGCTAATGTCACTCGGTAAAAACACTTTATTTCCCATATCTAGCACAACAGCATGGGGAGAAAGGGGGGGGGGGGTTGCTGACAACACCCTTGTATTAAAATCCCACAAAATGGCGCTTGACAAAGAGTACATTGCGTTGCTTCACCACGACCTTAAGATGTCGAGCACTTAAAAATATTCCAAACATATAATAAATACACACAGGGTATGTATCTTAACGTAGGCGTGCTCATTTTTAGTCACGATCCATTGTCGTGACGCCTCGCAAACCATCCACATTACAGTACATGAAATCCACGTTAGGCGCCCATATTGTGTCTTAACCGTTGCCGTTCACATCACATTAATCCATGAAAGGCTTTTTGTATGAGCCCCGTCATTCCGTGTGGAATCGACAGTGACACACCTCGCCTGACGCTCCCGTTTCCGTGATAATCCAAGTCAATAACTTTTGTTTTGGAAATTGTACTCCCACGGGTTTATAGGATTTTAATTGTATACGGTTCCACCACAGGACGGATTCGGTAGAGCCATGAAAGACGGTCCACGCGTATCCGAGCACAGTCAGAGACAGAGAGAAATGTGGTTATTAAAAAAAATGTCTGACGACTGCTTGTTTTGTGCGTCGTTGTCTCGGTCAAGGCATAACGGTAGTTCTACCCTCCTCTGATTGGCTGACCGCGCGCACGCGCAGATGGCGTTTGCTGGCCGCCTGGTTACATTTTCTGCTGTCCTGCCTTGATACCGATGCTTAAAATAGTAACACAACACCGTTGGATGAAACACGGGCGTTTATTTTATTTGTAATAATTTTAATTTACATGTTAATAAACATTGCGCCACACGAGCATTGACGTATTGCAATATAGACGAAAACCCCCCCAAACAAATACACTGTACATGCCGAGCATACACATGCATTCAGAAGTCCTGTAATTCGAACAAAGATTGAGAGCATATGAAAGAACATGTATCTTCTATTAGCGCTTATCAGTACAGATCTTGCCACCTTTGCTCTATGCACACGGGCTTTGATTGCTTGTTACTTATTAGCTATAAACTGAGCTCAGCGCGGGTTAAAGTGAAAACTCGAGCAGCAAAAGACAAACACGGATACAATCACACGATGCTGATGACGACATCACCGCTGTTTTCTTTCTTTAACGTGAGATAGCTCTGAGCGTTCAAAAGCGTTCTTTGTCTTTTCTTTCAGTAATATTTTATTTAGAAATGACCCGCAGTGGTGTATTGATCCAATTATGTTGCAGTGCTGTTCATGATTATTGTTTTTTTATACTTAGGCTTTAAACCACAAGATAATTTGTATGTGTTATCGTGCAAAGGTGTTTTGAATGGGCATATCCCTTTGCTGCTGTAATGATGGGATCCTCCTGGAAGTAGCATTTACTCAAGCAGCAGCATCAGGAGTGGCGGCTGATTTTACGCATGCGCACTCGCGTGTGATCTCATTGGATGAAAGAGTGGGGGTGGCGGGGTGGGGGGGGGAGTAGTTCTCACACGCACGCACACACAAAGCCACGCCTGCGCGGTGCGCCTCTCGATACAAACCCAAGTTTGCGCCGTATCTTTTTAGGAAGCCCCATGCTTATTTCTCTCGCCATTCAAAGGTCGCGTGGTGCCAGGGACGCGCCTTCCCACGTCCTCCTCCTCCCCCTCCTCGTCACAGCAGCGCGTGCACGAGGTGCAAGGTCGCGAATTAAACAGTGCAGTGCCATAAGAGAGCGTGCAAGGCAGAGGACAGCAACCCAAATGCTCCCCATTGGGGCACAACGAGTAGTGAGTGGCATTGACGTTGCACATCTCTTCTCCTGTTTACTGACATAGCAAAAGAGATCTGTATGGTCGCGCAGCAGCAGCAGCGCGCAGCATGGTTCGGGAAACCAGACATTTATGGGTGGGAAATTTACCCGAAAATGTGCGAGAGGAGAAAATCATCGAGCACTTTAAGCGGTGAGTAGAACGAAAGTGTTTTTTTTTTCTCCTTTCCTTCTCGCATCTGTGCTGTCAGCTCCCCATCCTAATCGGCATCATCGCCGTCATCATGTTGCACACACTTGTTTCCATGTGCATGTCGACAGTCCAACCATTTTCCTGCACCTGCCCACCTGTCTAAAACGCTGCAAAACAACTCGCTTGTATGAACGTTGCACTTGCTGTAAAATTGAACCGTCCCTGAAAAATCGTCATTCAGTGGTTGAATTGTGCGTCGGGATCTGGTGTCAGCTGTGTGCAAGATTTTAAACACAATCAACACAGGTCGGTGAAATGTGGCAGACGTACGTCGCGCAGCTGCAGTGTAATTGTGTGTCTGATTTTCTTGCAAGCTGGATGTGATTGCACTGCAGTAAGAAGGCGCTGAGAACCCCGAACGCACACACGCTCGGTATCATCGTGCCTTTTGTTGCCGGTGTCCATTTTGGTGCAATTATTCATGACACATCACCAGGAAATATGAATTGGAAATATGCGCTTGTTCCCAAGCTGTCAAGGAAATCACAGCCCGCCTCGCAGCTGCGTCCATTTGTGCACCCCCCAAACGGCAGACTGCTCAAACCCAAAGCATCTGCGTCTACGTTTCTCAGTCCGTCGAAGGCGTCGCCACATCAGTAAAAATCACGCACGCCTCATAAATGCACAATGCGTTCTTCTCCGCAAGCAATAAATGCAAGAAGCCTTTACGAGCGTGCGTGTGACTGGCGCGATGATGTGCGTCGTGCTCGTTGTTGCAATGGCGCAGGAGGAGAAGCTGCCTCCCTCCGCGGCTGCAGAGGTTCGACTCTGAGCGAGCCGAGGAAGGCAGCGTGCGCGCAGGTGAGTGTGTGTGCGTGAGAGAGATGTGATGGGATGGGAGAAGGCAGAATGAGTGAGCAAGTGTATAAAATGGCGTCGGAAGCTGTGCGTTGTAGGGGGACCTGCACATCCCAAAAATGTTTGTGCAATACAGTCTTGGTGGTAGTGTAATCTTTGAAGTCATGTATATTGACCGATTTTTTTTTTTTTTTGGTCGTATTTATGACTCATTGTGTCACATTGAATTTGTAGAGGCATTTTTCACAATGCTGGCCACATTTTAATTTCTGGTGGACTTGATTATTATTATTTTTTGTGGTCGTAATTATGACTCATTGTGTCACATTGAATTTGTAGAGGCATTTTTTCACAATGCTGGCCACATTTAAATTTTTGGTGGTCTTGACTTGATTATTATTAATTTTTTTTTGTGGTCGTAATTATGACTCATTGTTTCACATTGAATTTGTGAAGGCATTCTCCACAATGCTGGACAAATTTTAATTTTTGGTGGTCCTGGCTTGAATGGACGGCGCAACGGTCCAATCCCCCCCCCCCCCCCACACACACACACACATCTCTCTCTTCCCCAGAATTCGACTGCATTTTGAAATGCTCCCTTGCGCAGCTGCAGATAATGCACACACACACACACACCAGAAAACGTCATATCAGAATAGCACTTCTGGATAAACAAGTGCTTACATGGTTAAAATATAAAAATCACGAACATTATGTGTTCACACAAGTTCAACATGGGCTTCCCGTCCTGAAAAAATCACCAAGTTTTGTATTTTACAAATCTTGTTTGGGTGGGGCATGACCCAAAAATTGGTCACATAAGCACACCCCAACAAATATATATTTTTTAAATAGGGGAGGAGCTAGGGAATTCTGCCAGTTTCACTCAAAAATGTATGTTAGTGTCATGAATAAAGCCACAAAAAAAACATTCCTGATAAGCCACAAAAAAGTCATTTATGTCGCTCTGACATAACCATTTTGCCATTTCTACGTGTCCTTCAGAATCTCACCTCAGATAAATGTCTGATTGCTATGACATTTTTGCTGCAAGATTTGAACCAAGTATACTAACTAGAGGGTGGATGATGCTAAATTGCTAAGAATTAGCATTTCCATGATCACACAGTGACGTTGAATGACTTGACATTAAACACAAAACTTTAGTGCTCCTAATCCAGACTTCATCAAATTCCAGTTTATACTGTGGAAGTGCAAATTAATGTTTATTTTTTATTTACCCAGTCAAATATCACTGAGACAGACCTGCACCTCAACAAAAGGGTTTCTGTAAAGTAGGACAATTCAGGTTGAATAGTTTGAAGGTCAAAGTATCCCTTGGAAATGCCCAAAAATTGTTGCATATCAAGCTTTTAAGAATTGTGCAAATGAATGCTGACTATGCCTTTTCCATTCGAGTCCATTCATTCACACACACATTCTGACCATGCGTGAGATCATTTCTGTGTGACATCAATTTGAGGGATAGCGTTCTTTGATCTTCTTTGCACGCGGCTCATCAGTTTATTTTGGCTGTTTTTTCCCCCCCTACAGATATGGACGCGTGGAGAGTGTCAAAGTCCTGCCTAAACGGGGTTCAGAGGGCGGAGTCGCGGCCTTTGTGGATTTTGTGGACATCAAAAGTGCTCAGAAGGCTCACAATGCTATCAACAAGATGGGGGACAGAGACCTGCGCACTGATTACAATGAACCAGGCACCATTCCTAGTGCCGTGAGGGGGCTGGACGATAGTCTTTCTTTAGGCTCTCGAGGCCGGGATGTATCAGGGTTCACGCGGGCGGCAGGGGGGGGCGTGTATGGCACCCCCACGTCGCTCCACAGCAGAGATGGACGCTATGAACGGAGACTAGACGGGTAAGTTGACACAGTTTCTATGACGCAGGGGGAAGCGTGCTTTGTTAGTAAATAGTACACCTTCAAGTGTCTTTCTAGCATATTCATTGGCTTGTTTAGGAGGATATCATCGTACAGGGATTCGCACTACAGTCAGCTCTCCTGGATGTGTTCTTTAAGGTAGACACTGAAGGCATGCTCACATGAGGCAATTCGTGCCGTGCTTACGCCCACCTTTATTCGAGTGTGGTTGGCTCTATACACTTCCCCCCTCTGGCATGCTTGGTCATATTCATACACATCACCTTGGTCATATTTATGCACTATTTGTGAAGGATAGGGACCAAGCTCTGCTGCAAATATTGAACGAAAATGTAATTAATGCCCCCCCCCCCCCAAAAAAAAAATGTTTTGACTTGCCTATACCGTAACTGTTTATTCTGTAATTACACCACAAATGGTGATCCCAAAACGCCAAATTTGGAAAAACTGCACCCATCATATGCAGTAAAAAATCTCCAAACTTTGAGTTAATAACCCATGCTAAAACTAGGGATTAGGCGTGGGAATCTCTGGGTACCTCACGATACGATACGCGATACAAGGCTCACGATAACGATGATCTCACCATATGACTATACCACGATTATCCATATTATGGTCGGGTAATAAATCCCCGATAATCTATGATAAAACTACTCAAGACATAAATTGATGTTTTTTCAATGAGAAAATATTTTTTTGTACCATCACTGAAACAAAATATTAAAACTGGTGTCTTCTTCGCATTGAATACTTACTCTTTTTTTTTTTTAAATAAACAAATACAAATGTCTTCTTAACAGAGACCACTTTCTGTGAACAAATTTGTGTCTTTCTTAAACACTAATTTCATACAACATGTCAGTCAGTTACATAGTGAATTGTTTTATTTTATTAACTGACAATTTTTTGTGTAACATTGCAAAAGTAAATAAATAAAATTACTTAAATATTAAATCAATATTAATGTTCCTCAGAAATTGTGTGCTTCAAAAAGTCGAACCATAAAATATGTTTTAAAATGTTACGTATGCAAAACGGAGTCAGTTGCTGGACAAATAATAAATGTCTTACACAAGTAAAAGTAAGCTCATGAGTCTTCTTCGCTTGAAGACTTCCATACATTTCCCCGCCACTCTTATTAGGCGCTCCCCCTAGTGGCCTGCCAAGTAATTGCCCAGTAAGTAATGAACAATAGAGCCTTTATAGTGGCTGTATATTAACTACAAATGTCGCAATACTTGCGTAGGTGTATCGATAATCGATCGGGAGACAAAGTATCGTGATTTATCTCAATATCGATATATCGTCACATCTCTAATAACACTTAATTTTGAGACACTTTTTTACTAATGCACGCACACATTGAGTTCCTCCCCATATTGACTCGGTTCACAAGTATATTATGTTCCCCTTCATCTGTCCATTAGCATAGATTTTAAACATAGACGAGCCAAAACATGCCTTGTGAAAATTAAACTGTGCTAAAAAAAAAAAAAAAAAAAAACTAGCCACCAGAGGGTGATAGAACTGCACAATTAGAAATCAACCTGACTTTTTTAACAGATGTGTTGCTTCTAATATCGTGACATGACGACGACGATATTGTGGCAGAAATGTGTGTGTTTATATATATATATATATATATAGCTTAAAAGTCCATGCTCACTCGGTTACTCACGGGCTCATGCATGCGTAATGTACTCACCTTGTCTCACCAGTTTACACGACTTGCGCAATAAGACTAGAAGAAAAAAAAAGTAAAAAAAACAATTTTTTGGGGCACAGTCAAATGCGCTCGCATAATATGACCTTTCTTCTGACCAGTTATTTATACAAAGTGGAATTAAAGAGGACTTCATGTAATCGATAGTCAAGGAAGTTGTAATAATGCTCTGTTGCTATGCAGGAGAGGAAGGGGCGATCATGGTTGTGTATTGCCTAATGTGAGTGTGCACGACGGTCTACTGTATCTGTCCGCCAATAAATCGATTTCATTGTAAATAGAAGCTATTTTGTCAGGTGGATACATCATTTGTGGAGGGTAAAGATTGGACATGGTACATTTTCCCAGGATTGCTGAAGATGACTAAAAGCAGGGCGCTAAAGAGAGAGTGGTCCAGCGACTGGGATCCCTCTCCTAATCTGGAGTTACATGGCTGGCCTGGTGGATTATATCACCGTTTGTCCCCCATATAGTCAAACAAACAAGCACGCGGTATATAACACAAGACAACATTATTTGGATAAGTCTCATCTTTCATTTATTCACACTGGAGTCATGTGGATAACCTGCACAGGAAATATATCCCCCGCTGATGGATTAACACCTAAAGGATATTCTATCCTGCCAAAGGTACAGGTTGCTTTCTTGGCGCCTTTTCATTTCTTTTATTTGGGATTATGTCTGAGATCAGGGCATTACAATGTGAGACCACAAAAACTGGAGAACCACAAATCACCTAATTGAGTGGGACTTTTTTTTTTTTTTTGTGTCAAGGACTGATCTGGACAATGTCTGCCGGCTGGAGAGTTTTGACCTCCTACTGTTGGAGATAATATGCCTGTGGAATACCTACTTTCTCTTGCGTGGAACTATAAGTGCTGTATAAAAGCACAAACGGTCACAATTGTACCTGTATGTGGACTGCATGCGGACTCCAGCATGGACAGACAACACAAGCGAACCTTTTTACAATGCATTTTCTCCTCACCTGCAAGAAAATGGATTACCATTGATCAGCGCCTTACAAGTAAGACTGGAATGGATTGAACGGCTCCTTTGTGGAATTTGCAGGAGCGAACACACAAAGCCACAAGTTTAGATTGGGAAAATCAGTGGTGACGTAGTGAAAGATGGACTCTTGGATATTGTATTAATGAAACACATGCCAGGATGGATATACAGACTCCAGTTGGCTCATACAAGCATTACTATTCCTGATCTTGGGTCCCATTTCGCACTCCAGCTCCTCTAAGGTCCTGAAGATGAGGATTACATTTTTTTCATATTAACCGTGTTGCTTCATTTTTTTTTTTTTTACCCCACGCCACCTTCCACTCATCATTTTTGCCCATACAAAGTTCTATCTCCCTCTATTGTATTTGGAATTATAGGTCCAGTGACCACTTTCTCAAAAGGTTGGTATGCCCTGCCCTGCCTGTGTATTTTAGCTGTCCTCGCTAACCCCCGTAGTTTGCACCGCTGACTCTCTGATCTTCACACTAACGCCACTTAGCTGTTGCACTCTATACCTTACCTTACCTTCTGTTGTTTTCCCTTCTCCTCAACTTTCCTGACCCGACCACCATGCTCACATGACATAACTGTACTGCAGTTGTATTGCACGGAAATATATCAAAGTGATTGCTTGTGTAGAGCAGCCTTATGTTTTTTGCCTTCAAATCACTGATATGCTGCTCGAGGAAACAATTGCTTATCAGGGTCTAAGAGTCATTAACTGTACAATAAACGTTTTAAACTTCTTAGCAGTCATACAAGTTGAACATTAAACAACAAAATCAGTCAGTCTTAACTTTAAAGTGAGCGTGATTTTTATTTTATTTTATGTATTTTTTTAAAGCATTTATTAGTCCTTTGATATCTCTTATTGTGACATTTTTGGGCCAAACTCGACAGCCAAACAACACATTATGGATTTTTAATTTTTTTTTGTTACATTCCTACTTATTAGTCTTTGGTGCTTGTTTTGAATTTATGCATAAGTCCTGTAAAGTGAAAAATAGTATTTTTATTTTTACATGCCTTATACATTTCAACAGCACTACAAAATTATTTGACAGTTAAAACCATTTGAATGTGAAGGATTTAAGTTCATTTTATTTATTTGGTGTGCTATGCCGCGACGGCTTCGACCTGCCTGACAAACCGGCGCAGAGCTCACGTGCATCGATACATGCAGCTCGACAAATCAGCTTCACTCGACGGTACACCAGCAGCTATTACTCCGCGTATTGCAACTTTGGAAGTATACCGCTAGAAAGCTTAGCTTCCGGTGAGTGGTGACCGCAGTGAATAGTAGGACTATTTCCCATTACTGTATTCTTAGACACCAAAGCAGGAAGTAGTTCTAGTTCTGGGTTACAAAATCCTGCCAGCTAGTGACTAAATGTGGATGAGAATGCAAACATGAATGTGAAACTAAATACAAAGTAATTTATCAGTTAAATTCTCTTAACTTAACTCATTCACTCCCCAAGCCATTTTCAATGAAGCAACCCCCTTCGCTCCTGACTGTTTTACTGAATTTTGACTGATTTTGCAAGGCCTACAGAATATTGTGTTCTATTGCTGTAAAAACATGGAACCTACCAAAATAAATTATATATTTAAGAATCTTCTTTCGTCAGGAAAAAAAAAGTATATTTCTACCTGTTTCTGTTTTGCAGCAATTAGCATTAGAATATAAGTTTCATCATTATTCACAAATCTGTTTAAAACAGTGGGAGAAAGGGCTTTTTGCAACATGACCCTGGTTGATGTCTTATACTCTGCTGCCACTTGCTGGCCGTTTGTGTAATAACTACCATTGCTTCAAGCATTATCTTCAGTTAGGAGGCTGCATCAAAGCCTTCTGTATGCTCAAGCATAAAGAACCCCCCCACAAAAACGTATAAATACGCCTTTGGGAGCATGGTAATATTTAAAATAGAACGTGTTTATACGTTTTTGGAAGCAAATGAGATAATGGGTTTATTATATGTATGAATCGCTATAACAACTGTGTGATTAATATACACAAGGCAAAAGAGACAGGAAGATGGGAACTGCATAACATCAGGACAAAACAACGGGATTGGCAAAATCCGCCGGGACACGGAACCCAAGGCTTAAAACTTGTGACTGCCCCAGTCAAACCAGGAAGTCTGGTTACCCTAACACACTAGCGCACATGATTCAGCCTGCTGCTCACACTGGCAGTCATTTGAGCACACACTTCCTGCTAGTTACAAACCCCACAATACTTTACGTTTCAACAGGTTACGGTGCCAAATAACACAAAACACTTGGGAACTTAAATATCAACACAAAGCTGTTCTGTAAAGTGTGACACCCAGGAAAGACGCATTTCTCGGGTCGTAGACATAGCTTGCTATTCCAACTGCATGCTGTAGTGGCACAAATGGGAATGAAGGTTTTCAGTAATTATGTAGTGGAGGAGTGCCGGCTCATGCCAAAAAGCCAAAGTATCTGTGCTTTGTTACAGCCACGGCTAAAAAATTCCAGACAACTGAAATGGTGAAAGAGTTTAACTCTATATGTAAAAAATTCAGTACTACATTTTATTTTTCTTCGCCTTGACACGTTTTTAGCAATTATCTGCAAACATATACTGTATAATGCATGAAAAACCAATGGCATTAATCACTTTACAGGGTCTTTAATATCTAGTGTACTGCTTCGCAATTATTTTTTTCATTTTTAAATGGTTTTAGGGTAATTCTGTTCACGCATACAAAAACATGTCACGATAACCTTGACAGATGCTCCCCATATTTTCTGTTCCTGCCACGTACAAATTACAGCTTTTTTCTATATCTAATTTTTTATTTTTTTTATTGAATTGAATTCATTGAATCTGCAGTTAGAAACTCCTATATTTGAAGTTTGAGACTCTCTCTTTTTTCTTTCTTTCTTCTTAACAATGCATCAAATGTTGCGCAATAACTTAAAATGCCACCATGCATGACAACCTAGACAGGGTGATGAAGGAAAGCGGCACAAACTGCTGTCGTGACTGCTCTGTACTATGTGGCTAAAACCGCAATAGATGACATTAAACAACATCGTCACGTTTTCGAAAGAACAGAATGTACACCACAAATCAGCTGTTGTGACTACTCGGCCCTAATTTACTACGATCCCAGCTAGCGGGCTCTCGATTGCGTTTTCACGCTACATATTGTGTGCACTTAAGTGTGATCTTTTACTAAGATCACAAATAGTTGGCATTTGGTAGAGCACGCCAAATGCAAAATAGGTTTGCAATAAAATAATTGTATGTATGTATATATTGCAAGACAAACATTACTGTAATAGAGAAAAATTGCTCTGTTCGCTTTGGTGAAGCTCCTTATAACTGCAAGCGCATAGAAGACATGTTTTGTTTGATGTTATTCCAAGTGACCGTCCTGCGTAACTTTGTATCTAAAACTTGGGCCAGCACACCTGAAAACTGCTTTGGAAGAGGCCAGCACAAATTGTTGCGGTGTGCGGAAATGACACAGAGTTGAAGGGAATTTCGTCATATAGCATGACTCCTTCTTGTGACTGACTCCAAGTCAGCCCTTAGTGATTCAGAAGCTCTGTCAAAAACATTATAAACTGCCATTCAGAAATGTTCTCATTTTAGATTAGGACAGAACTGACATTTGTTCAAGCCTCACAGTTGGGATTCAAGTACATGGTTTGAAATACAATTTTTTTTTTTACTACAAGCCGCTACTTTTTTCATTTGCATTCGACCCTGTGGCTAATATAAAGGTGCGCCTTATCCATCAGATCACAATTGGGTGCACTATAAAGGAAGCTCAAGAGCGTCAGGCAGAGCAAAACAAACCAAGTGAGCCCAAATACAGTAGGAGAGACAGAACGAGAGTGAGACCATTTGCACCCTCATTATTGAAAAATAAAGTAGCGGGAACCCTGCTCGGTAACATTGAAAACACCTGCGGCTTATATGTGTAGTATTCCCCAAATGTAGCTAGCGTGGCATATAGTCAGGTGCGCCTTGTAATCCCTGCCAATGACTGTAATTACTTTTTATCTCCTTTCTTTCTGTATGTTGATCTATTTTCATGACTGACCTCAAATTGTGCAACGCAACAAACAAAAAGATGATCTGAGAAAATCTTGTGCTAGGTTTATTAAACAAATTATTTGGAAAAAGGTTGGTTTAGTCTCAAAGATATTACATTTTTCTGATTGTTCTTCCCATTTTTTTTTTGTTAGGTCTACTGAAAGTCGTGAGCGGTCATATGACCACAGTGGTTATGGTCACCATGAGCGTCAAGGAAGCAACTTTGAACGTCAACGGCATTATGACACAGATTATTATTCAAGAGACAGAACTCTTGGCTCATCTGGGAATGTTTCCGGTAACTCCATGGGAAGCACTACAACGTTGTCCTCCGGAGTCGGCGGTATCGTTAACGCTGTTGCTGGCAACACCGGAACAAGTGGAGCGGCAGGGGGGAGTGGAGGCTCGACATCCAGCGGGGTTAGCTTCTACCGCTCCCACAGCAGGAGTCCGTGTCGCTTTGAGACACCAGAGCCTCGTTACGAGTCTCGGACCAGGGAGGCCTTCACTTTGGCCAGTGTAGTTCACAGGGACCTTTACAGAGAAGACAGGGCACGGCGCAGCGAGCGGCCGTTTCAACACAGTCGCAGCCGCTCCCCGCACTCGGTGCATTCGCGAAATCCTTCCCCCCAGAGGCTGGCAAGCCAGGCCAGTCGGCCTCCGCGCTCCCACAGCGTCTCGGGCTCTCACAGCCGCTCCTCCAGTTCAGACTCGGTCAGCAGCACTAGCAGCAGCACGAGTGGCAGGTGAGAGAAACTTTTTATTTTTATTTTCTTTTCTTTTTTTTTTGGCTCTGTACATGGTTGTTGTTTACAGTGGCGTCTTCATGTTTGAGTTATGAATGGAAAAATATGGGAGTTCATCATTCTGCTTTTTTTTTTTCTGGAGAGCTCACTATTATTCATTCGGTAATTTTACCGATTTGACATGTCATCATCATTGCTCTCCTTTATTTAATTTAATTTTTTTTTATATATATATATATATATTTTTTTTTTTTGTATGTGCGAGTGTGTGTGTGTGTGTGTGTGTGTGTGTATTCATTAGTTCACCTAAAACCTATTAAAAAAATCCCAAACCGAACACTTGCAGCCAGAGTCGTGAGGCCGTCAGGAGACCCGAGGAAGGACCATTGTGCTTTTTCAACGGGCGATTGTAATGTTCGGAGGGAGCTTTTGCCACTCCATTTATCTTTAATACTTGCTATACTAACGGTAACTACCAAAAGACTGTATATTGCCAGTTGAACCATTTAGTAACCAGCTGCGGTAGAAGGTCTAATCTAGCCATTCATTCTTTCCTGAACAGGGATGAGGTATGGTGTTCTTGGGCTACAACTGTGCATTCTTCTTCCTCCTTACATTACACGACCAATTGAGTTTGGACCAAAAAGTTCTGTTTTGGTTTCATCTGGTCACATACCATTCTCCTAATCCTCTTCTGCATCATCCATATGCTCTCTGGCAAACTTCAGATGGGCCTGCAAGCACATGAACTGGCTGAAGCACATCTGGCACTGCAGGATTGAATTCCCTGTCAGTATAGTGTGTTACTGATTGTAACCTTTGTTACTTTGCTTCCAGCTCTCTGCAGGTCGTTCACCTTGTTTGGCTTTCCTATGTGTTAATTGGGATCTAGTTTAGAGTGATACTAGTGTAAACAGTTACCCCTGTCTGCTAGACAAGGACAACTAGCTCATAAGAAAGTGAAGTATTTTTGGTTGTCTTGGTCCACTTCCGTTAGTCTACTTGTCATTTTAGCCATTTTATACTGAGCAGCCAGAACAGAAACTTCTCCGCTGCTTTCGTCACTATGCTCGTGCTCCACTGCAATCAATTCCATCATCATCTCGTTTTTCCTCTTTGCAAACGCTATTTAAATCTGACTTTCTGGTACTCTGTGGTAGAGGCAAAAGGCCACTTTTGGGATTAGTTGTTTTAATTCACAGAAACGATATTTGTATGCAAAAGTCTCGCAAAATAGGCTGATTTATTCTCATCATGAATGTCCTCAATTCAAAGTTGGGTTTCAATTCATCGTTGGGGTTTTCAAATTGGGTCTAGTCTAGGATTTCAAAGAAGGGTAAGGGTGTGGAAGTAGGATTTAATAGTCAAGGACCAAGGTTAGGGTTTGAAGATGTCAGTATTTTAAAACTGTTTGATTTTCAAATTTTGGGTTTGTAGCGTTTCAGATCAGTGCAGTTGAGAGAATAAATGAAGCAAGAACAGACATCCTCGCCAAAGTGGGGGTTCTTGACAAAGCTAGTCTTTTATTCTCTTCCCAAGAATTCGCCCGGTAGAACGTCTCACGGTTACAGAATGAGCCATGCAACCAATCACACCTCGCTCAACGTTACGAAAAGAAAAGGAGTTGAGTCGACACGCAAAACTAAAAGGAGCTTCCCAGCAACGTACTTTTCCTTCGGCGTTGGTACCCCAACTGGCGGGAAGTCAAGCTAGTGTTAAGGTTTTCCAATTTTGATTCCAAATTCAGGGATCAAACATGGATTAAGTTTCCAAGATGGTGTTAAGTATTCAATAGCCAGGTTTACATGGAGACTTTTTAATTATTCCGATTGAAATCATTCCGAAGGAAGATCTCTGGTCACATGTTTACATGCGATGCGATCTATTCCGATTTTGCCGATATTGCCGTTTTATATACTCCCCCGTTTAATCGGATCGCGGCGACGCACGGACATCGATCACGTGATTTAGCAAGATGGAGTTCATTTGTCATTTAGCACAGTAGTTGTGATAGTGTTAACACTTTTATTGAGGCAACATCTTGATAAAAACAAGTTTCAAGTACTTAAAAACAAGGGAGACACCGCCATTTTAGTGGGTGGAAACGCCTCGCCATTACGATTCAAGTATATACATGACGCTCGTTCGGATTGACAAAGGGAATATACCCCCCCCCCCTCCCTCTGTGATTCAGAATGAAATTCCATTCAGATTCATGCTTTTCATTCCGATAGAGGTGTTTATATGGAGCATTTTCATTCCGCTTGGCCGTTCGGATTCATTCTAATCGGAATACATGACTCCATGTAAACCAGGCTAATATAGGGTTTCAAGGCTAGCCTTAGGTTTGGGCAATACGACCTAGAATTCATGTAAAGGTATCGTTTCGCTGGCGTCAGGCCGAAACCTCATAAGTGACAATTTGTTTTTGTTTTTTTAATCTTTTAAAAAAAAAAAATAATAATTTTATCTAAACTTTTGGTAAGTCGTACACTTGTCTAAAGTGTTGAAAATGACTTGCTCTCTTTGATGATGCAATGTTCAAACATACGGTTTTTGGGGTCTCCTGAAAACTCACGATTTTGGAAGTACAAGGTTATGGCCCGGCGCCAAACTATCTAACAAATTGTAATTGACGTGCAGTAACATGCCAGTTCATTTCTGGTTATCGGACCAGTTGTGTGCTCTTACTGTGTAGCTGTTGTATAATTTTCTCTCTTGACGCTTAATAATTGACTTGCTATTCAGAATTGATTACTCTCTGCTCCAGTCAGACTACCGCCTAAGCACTTATTTGGTTTCACAACTATACATTTCATGATACCTTAGTGGACGGACCGTGTGGCTTCTTCTTGCTCTGTGTGTCATGTTTACTTTCTCACCCAACATTTTAACAAAGAGGCAGATACGGCAATGTCATCAACAACAAGTGTTATCGCAATTGGTCAGTAGAGTCCAAATCAATATCCTAGGCCACAACCTTTTTTCCGCCAGCAACCTGTTCATGGTAGTACAGATTTTTTCCATGGCTTGAGTGGGATGTATGCTACAGTATAAAAAAAAATACTACTACTAAAATGAAGAGTTAGAGTTAGCCCCGTAACCCGGCCCCTATCCCTACAAAGGGGTAGGAGTGTTCGGACGGTACCACCACCTGTGGTTGTGGGACCACTGATCTCTAGGCTTGTGTTTCAAGACAGTGGAAGGGTTTCAAAGTAGGCACTCAAGCTTTGGGAAAGTTTTCAAGCCTGGTTTAAGGTTTCAAAGGGTTTGAGGGTCAGTGCTTTAATTCCAGGGTTAGGGTATTAACTAGAGTTTCAAGCCAGTGTTCTGTTGGTTTTCAAAATTGGTTTTCACATTTACGATACGATACGATATACTTTTATTTTCCCCGTGGGGAACTTTTTCCTGGACTCAGTCCAGCTGCAGTTTACAGTAAGGAAAAAACAGAATAGAGAGAGATAAAATCAAAATTAAATAAGAAGTGCAGCAGTAGTTTACGAATCCCCTCAAATGCCCAGGGTATGATTTCTACAAAATCAAAATGCCATGGAGTTTCTCGCCTGTTTCACACTCCACACTATCCCACTTTTCAAATAGATCAAACTTGTATGTAAACTTGTGTTCTTCTTCGTTTCTTATTGACGTGCTAATCTGTAGGAACATATTAGAAAACCTGTGGGTAGAGATTACTAAACTAAGGGTACAGATTTCTAAGATGTGGGTACATATTGCTAAATTGTGGGTACATATTGCTAAATTGTGGGAACAGATTAGTAAATTGTGGGAACAGATTAGTAAACCGTGGGAACAGATTGCTAAACTGTGAGTACAGATTAGCAACAAAAAATATATATATATTTCATGCCCTGGCACCAGAGGAACTCTGTAATGGTCAACATTTTAAATTGTGTAATTTTTAAACATGATATACTGCTCATGGAGGAAGGGAATTAACACAGTGGTATCTTGTCGTACAAGTGCCCTAACTTCAAAGTTTTTCAAGTTACTGTGTCTCACTTCATTGACTTTTACTTAGTATTGTGAATTTTAGTTGTGAGCCAGCTTTGGATATTCTGCAGCTCGAGTTGAAAAGAATAAATAAAGGCGAGCCACTGTCATGGATATCTTTCCTGTTCAATAAATGTCTGAAAGTGCAGACAAAACCTAAATGGTAAATGCACTGAAATTTCAGGTATATACCGCTTTCGACACCAAATGGTGCTCAATGCGTCCCGTTCATACATATTCATTTATACAAATACAAAATGAGGACACTTGCAAGGAGCTACGACATGCCAAAACATACACCTTCATGCTCATATGCATGCAGTACTTGTTTTCTGGTGTGAACTGCATGGTCCTTTTTGGACATTGTAAACAGGTTAGAGTGACACCTATGGTCATATGAGGTAGTGCTGTTGGGGTATTTTCAGGAGATGACTGTTCTATCTTTCTCACTGCGTACCTCTGTGGTAAAGTCCAACCCCACCTCAACCCCCTTCCGTGAGATCCAGTTGAAACTGGAAATTTCTAGCCAGTGCTGGCTGCCTGCCCACTCCCACAGGCCAGGCTCCTCATTCAGTAGCACTTCCGGGAGTGTCTGAGCACAGAAGGCGAAAGGGAGGGGAGGGGGGAGAAAAGCAGTAAGTGAAGGCTGGCAAGGGGATGGTTGGAGGAAAATAAGGCAGCCATGATTTTTAACACACACACACACACACACTTCCCATTTATCCTTTCACAGTGGAATGCAGCGACGGACAAATCCGAATTTGAATCACCTTTATTGCCATTGTATACGGCAACATTTGAGGTTGCTACTTCTTGGTGCCTGTATTCAAAAGTATTTACTGCTAATACAATGAAATAAAAACGATATGAATAATGCATAATTATACATGTGCACACGAACAATAAACTAGTGGATGAGAGTAGTAAGCAGTTATTGCGCGTTATGTGAAAGGATGATATTCTATTGTACTTGTATGTCACCATTATTGCAGATTGCAAAACACGTAGTGAGCACAGACACCAGCGGCGCACGTTTTAGGATGAGCAGTGGTTCAAACCCAAGAGGAGATATTTGGTCTTGTAAGTCGACATAGCAAGCGGAGTTATGAATTTTTTATTTTTTTTTTCAATTACTGCGCCTGTGCAATGTGTGCACACCTTAATTAACATTGTGAAGTGAATATCATGTCCATTTGCTTGTGACATTCTGTTTTTTATTATTATTATTTTTACCATTAATAGTCCTACAGTAGACACAGTGGTTGGAAATGGTGCCTTCTTGTTTTGTTTTTAAAACATTTTAAAAGCATGCTGTTTCACATCTATGGGATCCAAGTGGAACAGCATCGGCTGTTTAAAATGTATTTGAATTGAAATAATGTACTGTAGATAGTTCGATGGGAAAACAAAGGAGCTGCAACATTTTGCATTCTAGTTGGACAGTTCGGCAAGGCTATGTTCATATAATGTTGTTTTGTCTTTGTCTCAGTGATTCCAGCAGTAGTTCAAGTGATGAGTCGCCAGCTCGTTCCGTGCAGTCAGCTGCTGTTCCAGCACCATCAGCACTTCCTTTATCATCCCTTGACAAGGAGGAACCACGTAAAAGCTTCGGCATCAAGGTCCAAAATCTTCCTGTACGCTCTACAGGTGGGTTGTTGTTGCCTGTCAGCCCAAGTAAAAAAAAAAAGAAATTAAAAAAAAAAAGCCTGTTTTTTCAGTACACCTTTTCAAAATATACTTTGTGTTCCACCACAGATACAAGTCTCAAAGACGGTTTGTTTCATGAGTTTAAAAAACATGGAAAAGTCACATCTGTACAAATTCATGGAGCTTCAGAGGAGCGATATGGACTTGTGTTTTTTCGCCAACAAGAAGACCAAGAAAAAGCTCTCGGAGCGTCAAAGGGGAAGCTCTTTTTTGGAATGCAAATTGATGTCACTGCCTGGAATGGCCCTGGTATGTTGTGATTTTGAAGTCTTGTACATGGTCTTATGAAGTCAATACATCGACTAACAAGAAATCAACTTTTCCAGAGACTGAAAGTGAGAATGAGTTCCGGCCCTTGGATGAAAGGATAGATGAGTTTCATCCAAAGGCTACAAGAACATTGTTCATTGGGAACTTGGAGAAGACCACCACATATCATGATCTTCTCAGCATATTTCAGCGCTTTGGAGAGATTGTGGTATGTTTATTAAGCAAATTGAGCTTTGCTACACGTTCGTCAAAGTTACCTACTAACAGGATTTTATTTATTTTTTTCCCATGAAGGATATTGACATCAAAAAAGTGAACGGAGCCCCACAATATGCCTTTCTGCAATACTGTGACATTGCAAGTGTCTGCAAAGCCATAAAGAAGATGGATGGGGAGTACCTTGGAAACAATAGACTTAAAGTAAGAATGAAATTCCATAAGAAAATCGATCAACAGGTCTATGATACAAATATTTTAAACAGGCTTTCTTTTTCAGCTGGGCTTTGGAAAGAGTATGCCTACAACTTGTGTGTGGCTGGATGGATTAGCATCAAACACAACTGAACAGTTTCTTACCCGACACTTCTGCCGCTACGGACATGTTGTCAAGGTGGGTGGACATACAACTAGTTGTACTTTGCCCTCTTGGGCATCTGACAAGTTTGTCTTCTGCAGGTTGTATTCGACCGGATGAAAGGAATGGCCCTTATCTTGTATAACAACATTGAATATGCTCAAGCTGCAGTCAAAGACACAAAAGGATGGAAGATAGGGGGCACTAAAATAAAGGTAAACCTGCTCTAGTATGTCGGATTACCTGTAAAATAGTAATTGAAACAATCTACTTTTTTCTATTAGGTGGACTTTGCCAATCAGGAGAGTCAGATGGCTTTCTATCGTTCAATGCAAGCATCTGGCCAGGATATTAGAGATTTTTATGACATTCTTACTGAAAGAAGGTTTGTTTGCTTAGTAAATATACCGTAGTTCATACCTCAACTTAAATGAGGGCAATCCTTGACTCCTATATGTGTTTTCATTTGCATTATCTATGCCCTATCTTGGCAGGGATGATCGCCGCTCTCAATATGAGTTTCAAGTGGAGAGACAGTATTATGAAAATGTACGCACACCGGGAACATATGCTGAAGATCCTCGCCGTAAATACACAAGCAGAAGTCGTGAGTTCTACGCCGAATGGGATCCATATCAAGGAGATTACTATGAAACGCAGTACTACGAAGACACCCGGGACTACAGAGAGTACCGAGCTGATCCTTACGAGCAGGATATTCGTAAATACAGTTATTTGCAACGGGAACGTGAGAGGGAGAGGGAGCGCTTCGAGACGGACCGCGGCCGTGACCACGGAAGAAGAACCATTGAGCGGAGTCAAAGCCCAACTCTTGTTGCGTCCCGTCGCCCTCCAACCCCCATAGCTTCCCCTTCAATCTCTGAAAGGATACCAAGTGACTCCGACCGCCGAATATGTTGCCCGTCTTCTGAAAGAAGTGGTAGCTGCAGTTCAGTCTCGCCTCCCAGATTTGAAAAACTCGATAAGGCACGTACAGAACGGTATACTAAAATGAACAAATTTGAAAAGGGTGTTTGTGAAGTTGAAAAGGTCCATTTGGTTGAAAAGGAGAAGCGTGCTGGACGTAATGATCGCGGCGATAAGGATAAAAGTGAGAGACAGCGACTTAAAAAGCTCAAAGTATCTTCACCAATCATCCAAACATGTGATGCCGAACCTGACCCTGATAGAGATATAAGCCCAGAGTGTTCCATTCAAAGTAAAAATTTTAAGATTTTGAATGATAGCTCAAGTCAAGGCAAGTTGGATCTTTTGCCTTGCGTGGTGCAGTTAACACGCGTGAAAGAAGATGAAGGAAAACTGGTTGCTCATGAAAAACAAATAGTGAGGGGTGGCAATGACAGTCCTGGACTAGTATCAACTTCAGCTGACCAAAGAAGTCCTCTGTTCCGCACAGAGTCATCAAAAGGAAATGGAAAGGGGCCCAGAGATAAAAACATGCACAGTTTAGTGGAACACATTGACATGGATGTCAAAATGAAGTCTAAAAAACATGGAAAATGTGAAATTGGTTTCGACAGCGGTGTTTCAATGGATTTTGATCGCTTGGCTGCAAGAAAAAGACGTTTTGAAGACTCTGGCAAAAATGATCATCAGAAGAGAATAAGTGAAGATGACTTTGGTAGGTCTGTCCTTCATAAGCCTTGGCATAATAAGGACTCTGATTTCCATAAGAATGTTTTTGTAAAAAAGATGCAAAAAAGGGAACATAGCAGGGATAAGTCTGTCCGGATATTTTCATTTAATAGTCCTAAAGAGGGACAAGACTCTGAAAATGACTCCATAAACCTTCCTCTTCAGCTGCCATCCGAGCAAGCACTGCCAGATGAATGTTCAGAACAATTAGACTCCCCCTTGCCAAAGATGAAATTAGTGAGCTCAAAAAGTGAAAATAGCTCCAGTCTCACAATGACATCAAGTGACACCACCCTTGATTTCACTGAAATAAAAGAACAGAGAGATATTTTGTGTGAGAAGGACCAAGATGGAAGGAACTGTAGAGACTCTGAAGGTGAGGATCAGTTTGTACGCTTTGGCAAGACCAATACCTTTACAAAACGCAAAACTGAACCGAGTCGATGGTTGCAAGCCAAACTTTGTGATCTCGACAAGAGTGACAAGTGTGACCACGCACCTCGCGATGAAACCCAAGACTTTGGAATGGATTATGCCTTACATGATATTAGAAAACCAAACCAGGAAATAAACAATGATGACTTCTCTTTGTATAAAAGAAACAAAAAAGATCATATCAAGTCAAAAAGAGAGGAAAACTTTAGAACTTGTCAAAAGTTGAATGATGGTATTTTTCACCATCTTAAACCCTCAACAGATCCCATTTCTTTAAGAAGGGAGGAGGAAACGACCCATATTTTTATCTCAGACGTAAACACGGAAACAAAACCATCTCTGACAAAAGAACACTTTCCACATGCACAGTCATTGAAAAGTAATATGGCCCTGAAACCTAGACATTTTCAAACACCTGAAAGTGAGCAGGAAAAGCTGAAGGCATCATTTCTTGGCGGCAATGAGGACTTAATGTACAGTTTGCTAGGAAGGGTTTCTTCTGATTCTCAAAAAATGGAAGTGACTTTCCAAAGTGAAAGTGTTGCTAAATGCCATGGTCAGGATTTGGAACCAGGAGAAGTACAGTCTGATTCTGATGATGATGGAGAAAGAAAACACATCTCTCACAAGTCCAGTAGTTCCTTGTCTTATATCCTCAGGGAGCATGACGAGAGGATGACGGATCTGAAACTCTGTGGCTCATTGGAAAAGAATAAATTTTACTCATTCGCGCTTGACAAAACTATAACCCCTGATACAAAAGCACTTCTCGAAAGAGCCAAGACGCTTTACTCTTCACGGGAAGATAACTGGTCTTTTCTTCCTTCGCGCTTCCCACCCACGCACATCTGCACAGAGAAAAACAAGGTAGAACTAGCACCCCGACCAATTCCTTCTTGGTATATGAAGAAGAAGAAGATTCGTGCGAACTCTGCTGAAAATCTGCACAGCAAAAAAGAGGAACTTAAGCCTCAGGACCAAGAACGCCAGGAACTGTTTGCTTCCCGCTTCCTTCATAGCTCCATCTTTGAACAGGATTCTCGCCGTTTACAGCACCTTGAACGTAAAGACCAACAATCTGAAACGGTAGTTGATAGGAATTTTGCTCAGCCAGGTGAACCTGAAGTGCAGACAGAATGTGAAGATGGTGATGGTCCACTAGAGCCCATTGTGCTGTTCCACAGTCGTTTTTTGGAACTACAACAACAAAAAGACAAGGACATTTGTCCACTTGATCCTGAGATGGATTCAGTTGTGGTGGAGTTTAAAAATAATTATATGCCAGGTTGTGATGATGTGGTCTCTGATAAAATGGCAACCACACAATTGAAGGTCTGCCCCCATTCGACCAGATCTGCTACCCCAACTGTTCCAAGCTTGAATGAAATGTCATCACCCGAAAAGAAAGACGTTTTAATACTGCCCATTGATCAACATGTGACATCAAAACAAGAAGACAGTGTAGAGACAGTTGTTGAGATCTCTTTCTCGCCTCCTCTTTTGAAAGACGTGAAACCTATAACCCCTAAACCAAATATAAGCCCTCCACCCATACTTTCAGAGGCTGAAAATGAAGTAAAAGCAAAAATAGAGGTAAATGAGCCCAAAGCAGAAATGAGTGACATTCCTGTGGGAGATGAGCCTCCAACTCCAGGGAGTTCTGGGATTAATTTTGAGCAGGAGAATACAGAGTCTACATGCTCCGAGTATACAAACATAAAAGATGAACGTGACCACGAGGCACAAACTCAGAAAACACATTTTGAGGAATCTAAGAGAGCCGAGATAGTCCATGAAATATGTATGCCAGAGCTACAGGTCGAAAGTAAACCAGTGCCTAACCGAAGACAACCTAAAAATAAAAGGGCAAAGCCGCACACCATATTGCGTGCATCAAAGGCTACCAAAAATGCTAAAGATAAACCTGCAACACGAAAGAGTGAACGTATTGATCGAGAGAAACTCAAAAGGGGCTCATCTCCACGAGCAGAAGCACAGAAAGGACCGTCAGAGTGCAAAATTGCATCAAAGTCCCCAATTCGAGCATCAAATTCTGAACAAAACGATGAGTCTGGTTTGGTTCAAGGCAGAACACGTCGAAGAAACGTCCGATCAGTCTATGCCACCATACGTAAAGGAGAGCAGTCTGGCAAAGACGCAGTGGAGCCATCACGAACAATGCGCAAACGTGCTGCAGATAAAGAACTCATGCAGCAAGATGTTCAAATTCCATCCACCAATCCTAGACGAGGGCGCCCACCTAAAAGAGGTGTGAAACGAGTTGACCATTTATTGCCAGCAAAAGGGGATACGCAGAAAACAACAGATGCTAACACAGAGGTGGGAGATACCTCAAGCACACCGGAAGTTGTGAAGTCACCTGAGGGATGGAGCTCCCTTACAAAGGTGCAGCAAATGCCACTAACTGAATTAACACCACTTAACACAAAAGGAAGCAGACTTGACAAGCAGTCTGAAGGCGCTACAGCTCTAGTCGAACTAACAGAAATGGTCAGTTGTGATGAATCAGAGCTAAAACCCAAAGCTGATTCGGACCTGACTGCAAAGTTATCAGACACAAACTCGCAAACGCACAAAAAGGTACAAGACACGGCACTTACATCGACTGATGGGGATCTTGAGAACCCAGGTGTAACTCTCCTGAAGAGCAAAGTGGCTGAAAAGAGTGTCAAAATGAAAAGGCAAAGGTTCAAACGAAGTACCAAGCAGTTCACTCAAGATAAGTCCCACACCTTGAGAAACCTTGAAATCCGTGTAAGTGTTGATGATGTAAAAGGTTTACTCCGTTCTGAAAATAATGACGCTGAGTCATTTCCAGATAGTAATAAGAAAACCAAGGCTGTAGTTAAGTCTGAAGAATCAATATCAATATGCCTTCCCAAAGAATCAAAGGCACATGATGTGAAAAACGTTGAAGACATTGAAGATGTTGCATCTGAGCCAGAGCTTCCAGTGCACCCAGCTGCTGTTCTTCTCGCACATCAAATGGAACTAGAGCAAGCAGTTGAAAATATAGCCAAACTTACTGAGCAACCTCCCCGGCTGTTTAAGGAGCCACCTTCAGGCCAAGTGCCCGCAGCACGTACTGTCGTGTCGCAGTCACAAACTGAGGTTGAAGAGGAAAAGCGAGCTAACCCATCTAGTGAAACTGAGCTTGCAGCTGCTATTGATTCCATTACAGCTGAAGAATCAAGCGCAGATGCAGAAGGATTCACTGCTACTCCCACTTTCAGTGCTCTTATTCCCACTCCTGATGCGTTGCTGCCTGCAGCCACTACTGAGAACACGGAAACCGAAACCAATACTATTCCTGCTCCAGACTCAGATGATGGTCTTGTGATATCGAGTCCAATATCAGAATCTAAGTCTATTGATGGTTCCCCAGTAGCCAATAAACCCAAGAAAACAGGTAAAGGTAGACCCAAAACCCAGAAGAAGTCAAGAAGTCGTAAATGTCCCGTAAATAAGAAGAACGAAGATGTAGTGCGTCCAGAGCCTTCCCCTTTCAAGCTACCAGATTCAATCCCAGAGGATCCTGAAATCATAAATTCCAAAGCAGCAGTTATTACAACTGGGACCACTATAGTGGGATCAGTGGTAACGGCTGTTGCCACATGTAGGCATGATGTTACAAGCTCTACAACTCTGGGCACACCCAAAGAGGCAGAACAACCCGAAGTTGAACAACCTGTGCCGAAAGAATCAGCCTTTCATTCAGATTCAAGAGTCATCACCAATGGCAAAAAACATTCACAGGCAGCAGAGTCACCTCCCTCTAGTCTTACTCCTTCACCTGCCCGGCCACCACTCGTTTCTCAATCAGGTGTCCCTTTATTACGACCTGCTAAACTTCTGCCCAACTGGCCTGCGAGAACTGAAGAAAGTCGAATCTTTGTTAGTCCGCCATGTCATGTAACGGTGGTAACTTCTACTGTACCAGCATCAACTTCACTTGGACCCTCTTCAATCAACCCCCCAATGCCTCCTGATACTAAAGCTTCTGATCTCCATCCTAGTTCCAGTACATTAAGAAAAATCCTAATGGAACCTAAATATGTGTCTGCATCAAATAGCAATTCTATTCCCACCACTTTGGTGACAACTTCTACATCAGATCATGTACAGATGTCAGAAAATGAGAATATCTCTGTTGCTATGGGTCCACGGCATGTGGAAGATAAATTGTCATTACTCCCTCAGTCTATACATCACAAATACAAATCGCTGGCAGAGTCCTCCAATAATTGTGGCGAGACCACCCAACATACGGTCATTTCCCCGACTACCTCCGTAATAAGTCGTATTCCAATGCCTTATGATACTGACGAGACACCACGGATTTCCCTTAGCAGTAGAAGCATGCGTCCCTCTTTGGCCAAACCAAAATTCAAAGCAAGTTCTCATGAAAATCATCGATACCATAGCCTTGATATCGTTGAAGACGAAACTAGAGGACGCTCTGTTGTCGAGAAAACTTCACGCTCCGTTCCTGGTCTTAGAGTAAATACATCCGAGGGTGTTGTTGTTCTGAGTTATTCTGGTCAGAAAACAGAAGGGCCCCACAGAATGAGAGCCAAAATAAGTCAAATTCCGCAAGCCAGTGCCGGGGACGTAGAGTTTCAGCAAGTTATGCCGAAATCTCAGACAAAGCAAGACCCGATAATTCCCTTGTCTCAATTTCCCGGTACTAAAGTACCCCCTACTCCACCTGCTTATGGCCGCACAGGGGTTCTTTTGGCCAACCAGTCTTATAACTCTCAACCAGTCATTTCCAGTACCAAGCAGGATAGCCATAGCTGTGACAAGCCAGAAGTTTTGTATCACACAGCATCACAGGGAAGTGTGGTTAAGATGTTTCGACAGCCAGTTTCTGCTCCTCAAGTTTTAATGTACAACCAAGCCGTCATACAACAGCATGGTAAGAGACTGGGAACGGAGGTGCTGCCCCCAAAATCAGTCCAACAGTCTAACCTCAGCCCTATCAAGAGTCCTCACCACCCCTCACTTTCTGGATCATGCATGAGCGCCAGTCCCGGCACGCCGACGGATCACTCAGCTCTGCAACCAAAGCAAGACCCCCAGTCCTCACAATCGGCCGTTCTCTCCCCTTCGCGTCTTGTCAAGGCGGGCGCCACTAGCAGTTCGCCAGTAGGAACCTCAGTCGTCATGCCTCATGGCTTGTCATCCCGGTCAAATTTCAATGCCGCTATGCATCACCCGCACTCAGAACAGTCTTCTGTCATCATCCAACCTCACAGCGTCACCCAGTCAGCGGCACACGAAGCAAGGATGAACGCTTCACCGATGCCTGCCATTAGCTACGGAAGGCGAAGTAATTCTCTGTCCTCTCCTCTGCCGGCGCCAGTACAACACTCAGGCATATCTCAGTCGATTGTCATCAGGCAATCCCATTCAACTCCCCAGGGGTCTTTGTCTACTGCTGGTGGTGTCAGCAGCGTAACTGAGGACGAACACCGACCTTTTAACCAAGGCCTTAGCAGAGCCTCGTTGCCACAGCTGCAATCGGATGTCGTGTTGCGTCACAATGATCGCGGAGGGCTCCACGCAAGCTTAAGTCTGGAGCAGTACAGAGGCGTGCACCAGAGCTTGCTCGCGCATCAACATCTGGGAGAGCAGGCCGCCGTGGAAACCAGATTGTCGCACGGCTCACAGAACGGAACCAGTAACATCTCTGTGAGGAAGAACGCGGAGCATTCGGGGAAAAAATCCTTCAAAGCACCGGAAGGACAGCTGATCCAGTCGGCGAACAGTGAAAGTCGAATCAGGGCAGTTCACACATCCAGCCCCGTCATGGTGTCTCCTCACCCTCATGGCATCCAGATGTCTCATACCGGAAGTGTGGCCTCCTTTCCAGTCTATCGTGACCCGAGGGGCTTTGCTACCCAGTTAAGTGGACATCCTTCACCAGGACGGAGTGCATCTTCACAGGTAAATAAAATACTTTCATTTGGTGACAGTATTCCGAATGAAGCCATTCATACGATACATACTGATGTGTTGATTTTTGTTCTACTTAACAGATTCCAGCAGAATCTGAACTGGGTCACCTATGTAAAATGCCTCAGTCTCTCAAGCCCGAGAGTCCCCACCTTCGCCATTCTACCTCTTCTAACATGTCCCGAATACCAAGGGAGGGTGTCTCACCCTCGTACCAGTCTCCTATGACCACCTCAATGGGCCTGAATCACAAACCAGATCAGTCACAACAGAAAGGCTCTCCAGCTTTCCTGACTTCACCTCTGCCTGCGGTACCCTCGTCTACGTCGTTTCAGCCACGAGCGGATGCCAAGTCAGATCCTTCAGGACACCGCTCCATTGACATGGTGCAGCTTTTGACGGTGGGATTTATGCACACACTCAGCTTTAATTTGTTCACATTTCAATTAGAATGTGAAAAGAGAGAGAGGGACAGTCACACACAGAGACGATCCTCTTTGTAACGTGACTTTAAAATTGAAAGTAACTTTGCGTCCCTGATTTCTTCTCATCTTTAAAGTATGTTACTGAGACAGGCTAGCCATGCTCTTAAACTAGAAGTGTTCATGTTTGCTCTGGTTTCTGTGCTTACTGACACATTTTTCTTGCGTGAAGTTGGGAACAGAGCGCTGAATAATCTGCCATCATTTGTTCTTTCCATTTTCATTTGGCAGTCAAAAGCGCCAAAGAAAAAATAAATCATTTTGTTTTTGTAATTTAACAGGGGGGGGGGGGGAAGAAAAAAATATAGACCGATTTGTAATCGGCTACTGTATTTTTCAGATTATTTGTCACTTTTTTTCCATAGTTTGGCTGGTTTTGCAATTTGTCCTCAGGCGTGACATGCATTTATTAAAATCATATCTTGGCCTGGCATCCAAAATCCTAATAATGTTGACAACAGTGAACAAGTTACGGCCGGATTTGAAACTTCCGCTTCTAACTGTGAAAATGTTTTTGTTTAGTTTTTTATTTAAAATGGTTTACATTAATTAGAATCCGGCATTGCAAAATCTTAGATTCCTTAATTACGCCTTTTGGTGCTATTAATAGTCCATTTGTTTGTTGCTGAGAGTCTGCAGCAAACTAATGACATGCTGTAAGTCACGCAATGGTTGCCATGACTACGACATCTTCTTCTTCTTTGTCCTTTTTGTCATCTTTTTCCATTTCATCTTCATTCACCAAATTAAAGTTTATTTGTTGCTTTGCTCAAATAAAAACGTATAGTATTTGTCCAAACTGACCGTGGCAGCTAACAAGCTAATGTATCTTTATTAATACTACTTCCGGGCCACATAAACTGGACCAAATAAAATGTAATTAATTTCTGTCGCCCACCTTCAGTTAAATATATATATTTTTTTTATCTTAGTCTATTTTTTTGGTGTTGTATTAACTCTTTGACTGCCAGACGTTTTCAGAAAAGGGATGCCGGGGGTGCCAGCCGATTTAAGCATTTTTGACTGATCTTTCAAGGTTCACAGAAAATTATGTGTTTGGACTATGGAAACACACATAATACCAAATGAAAGATTGGACTCTCATCTTTCATCAGAAAAAAAAGTTTGTTTCTACCGTATTCCGTTTTTCAGTAATCAACAATAGAAAATGGTTAGTTTCATCTCTGTTTTGAAAAAAACGTCTTTTAACGTCTTTGGCACTCCTCCATAGGATTTTACTAAACGTTATTTAACGTTTTTGGCAGTCAAAGAGTTAAAAGATAGATAACAAAATAACCAGTCACTATTTTTTTGAATTTCCAGATTTTGAATGGCTCCGCTAATCTTTGTTACCGTTTGCTTATAGCTGCACATTTTTCACACTCTTGTACTAATTTTCCCCTTTGAGCAGCCACACAACACTGGAATTAGGGCCCCGAGAAAGTGCCTTGTGTGATGAAATGCAGTTTTTGTGTCTGTAATTAATTCATTGTGATGAACATTTTCAATTCCCCTCCTCATAGGAAAGTCAAACCAAATGTTGTTTTTGTCCAGAAATATCCCATCATGTGGCAAGGCCTTTTGGCACTGAAGAACGAGCAGGCCGCTGTCCAGCTGCACTTTGTTTCTGGCAACACTTTGTTGGCTCAGCGCTCACTGCCGCCGCTAGAGGGCGGTCCTCTTCTTCGCATTGTTCAGAGGATGAGGCTGGAAGCTTCTCAGCTAGACAGCGTGGCACGACGGATGACTGTAAGTACTTTTGGATTGGGGAAAAAATGTGATGGGAGGATAAAGTAAGAATGACACAAGTTCCGGTATGTCATCAACGGCAGGTGGAGAATGATTACTGTTTGCTCCTGGCGCTGCCATGTGGTCGAGACCAGGATGACGTCCTCAGTCAAACGCAAGCCTTGAAAAGTGGCTTCATCACCTACCTGCAGGCCAAGCAGGCAGCTGGCATCATCAATGTGCCCAATCCTGGTTCTAATCAGGTCTGTTTAACATTTGAATACTGTAATTCCCAACCACAGTGTCTTGGCACGTTAGTGAGAAGTGTGCCGTGGGAAATTATCCCGTAGCGCAAATGCTTTAAGGAAAGGATTATGATGCGTCAAGCTTTTGTCGATGGGGGAGTTCCGCTGAGATTGTTCATGGTTTTGCACAGACGCCTGCTCAGGGAGTTCTTGTAGGTGATTTTGTCAGTGGTGGTGGTAAGCAGGCCTTCCGTTGTGTGGATTGCCATCAATGGATTCGTTTTTGGTGAAACTTGCTTTTTGGATAGCCTAAATTGTACAAAGTGTTGGAGCGTTGTGAACGGTCATAAAGCTTCTCAAACAGGTACTGAACTGCAGTTGGTGATAGAAAAACTTCTTGGCAGGAGGCGATGTTGCAAAACTGCTCTGATGTCAGTTGGCAGGTTATGATATACTTACAAAGACTACGTTGTCAAATTCTGATGGCCTCATGTCTCTTTAAATGATAAATGAAGAAAAATGGGGGGGGGGGGGATGAAGTTGTCTGTATTTTTTGGTGCACCCTGTAAATACACTACCTTTCAAAAGTTGGGACTCATTCAATATTGTGTGCCAACTTTTGGCTGGTAGTGACATTTTTGTCTGCTGTTATTCCTCGAGAGATTTCAAGTGTAAAATATCTGCCTTGGCTCAATAAAGGTTGGGAAAAACTGGTCTAATAATATGACTTGTTGAAGTTCCTCCCTCTTTAACTCAATCACTCTCAGCCATTTTCACTGAAGCAAGGCCCTTCGCTCCCGACTGTTTTACTGGATTTTGACTGATTTTGCAAGGCCCACAGATCATTCTGTTCTATTGCTATAAAAAATATGGAACCTATCAAAAGAAAGATTAGAGTCTTTTCTTTTATCAGGAAAAAAAGTATATTTTGTACCTGTTTCAGTTTTGCAGCAATTAAAATATAGCCAAATGTCATCATTGTTCAGAAACCTGTTGAAAACAGTGTGGGAAAAGAGCTTTTCGCAACATGGCCCTGGTTGATCTCCAATACTCTGCTGACACCTGCCGGCCGTTTTTGTAATAACTACCATTGCTTCAAGCGTTCTCTCAGTTCAGAGGCTGCATAAAAATGTATTTATACGTTTTTGGGAGCAAATGAGTTGATATGTTCATGTTTGTATTTCCCAGGCCGCCTACGTGGTACAGATTTTCCCACCATGTGACTTCTCTGAGAGCCACCTATCCCGCCTGGCCCCGGACCTCCTAAACAGCATCTCCACTATTTCACCTCACCTCATGATCGTCATTGCCTCGGTTTGATTTTATTTTATTTTTTTCTAAAGAAAAGCCAACACCAGCTATTTTTTGTAAACTGGAATTGCCTCATATTTTTTATGAAAATCTCAATTAAGCATTTAAGCGAGTTTTTTTTTCTTTCTTTCTTTCTTCACGTTTTTGGTTCACTTCACCAAGTCCTTAATTCACTCAATGGCGTTGAAGTCGTTTCTAAGAGCATTTCTGCTTGAATATTTCAATGTTGCCATGTTTTGGAAGCATTGATAAGGCTGTGGACTCAGTCTTTTGGAGATTCTTGACATTTTTTTCCCCCTCTTTCCATCAAAGTGATTGTGATTTTTATTTTTATTTTTAAAGAGAGATGTGAGGAGTCATTGCACTATGTATAAGATACAAATGTGAAGTCTGTACAGATTTGAGTGTAAAATGATCCATATTATGGTATAACCCAGAGATGAAGAATCATTTTTGTCTGCTGCTTTTGCTCCATGGCCAAGTTGAGAGTTGTACAGTTTACAGTCAAAAGTTAGTTTGCAGCATCTTTTTGCAGGCCATTGTGCAACTGTAAATATGATACATAGCTAGTTCAAGACTGATGCAATGTGGAGAGACCAAGTGAATTTATCATTATTTTACAGATGGATCCTCAAATATTTTCAATGTGTTCTTCCACCGCTTGACGAAAGAAAGCATGTCATCCACAAAAAAATATTTATTTTTTTTTCAATTTCGTGCCAAAATGTTTGTGCTTTATGTAAAACAAAAGGAAAAGATGACCATAATCTATTTTAATATATGACTTTGTATTTTCATTCCTTTTTGTGGATGAATGTTGGGAATTTTATTTCACCTTTTTGTTTTTGTGCACTGCCGTTTTGGTCCACCACTGCCCCAAACTGTCTCATGAGACAGATGTGCAACGAATGTGACTTGAACTTACCATCATGCCGCTACTGGATGTGTTTGTTATTGTCTGTCCCCTGTGGATTTGTCTTTCCGAAGCAAAGCTGTAAATACTTCCATGTGTCCCTCCGTGTGCGCTCATATCTCTCCGTGTCGTTATTGTCTGAGGAAAGGGACTCTTGTGTGAAACCGATGCTGAAAGTAAATCACGCTTGTCAGTCTTGTTTGATGACTACAAGCGCAATACTATCATTATTATGTTGAAGGCACTTATCATGTTTTGATAAATTAGAAGAAGAAGAAAAAAAAAAACAGTGATTGATACAAAAACTGTTTTAATTTGGGTGTATTTTGCTGCTCCTCCATGAGGACATTTTTAACTGTAAAATAATTTTGTTGTTTAACTTCTGAAGATCATTAAATGGTCCATGACTCTGAATATTTATTTTTTTATGTTTATTGAATTCACAACATATTCACAGCATATCTGCCCAACAGTCAAATTCAAATCTTGGCTAAGGTCGATGTTGGGTTTTGTTTAACTTCTCCTTGGCTTCTTCCCACATAAAAAAAAAAAGAGAAACATGAATGGAGACTTTTTGTGTGAATGGTTGTCTACATGTGCCCTGCAAATGGATGGTGACCAGTCCCGGGTGTTCCCAGCTGCCCCCCCTGCCCAAAGTCAAGTAGGATATGTTCAAAACTATGCCCAGCGCTGAAGAAGATGGGTTCAGTGGCTGCAGTCCATTCAGTGGACAAAAGAGGTCAGTAGTTCACCATGTGACACAACAACATCACTTGAAAGTGAGGATCAATTGCATTACGAACACATTCGTACTGGGCGGGGGGGCGGGTGGGTTTTCGGGTGCAGCATTGTTTTTAACCTGGATTTAAAATCATTTTATATCCTACTTGGGGCTGACTTTACTTTTTTGGGTGCACCATAACAGCTAAATGCTGCTTCACCATTTTTGCTTTGAAACCCGGGCTCCTATAACTGACCTGTCTGCAAAAATCAGCTCTACTGGGTTTATATTTCGAGTAGCATTTTCCTAGCTGAGAGTCATTTACTTTACTTCCGTCTTCTTTCTACTGCGACTGACTAACTACATGCATGTAGACTGATTTCATCAGCGTTCCCACTTGTAGACCCAAATGTGCCACAGGAACATGCGAGTTCCTTCCCATCGACACTCGTTTATGGCTTTTCACATGAATTCTCTCCCGCGGCGTGGCGTCCTCCGTAAGAAGAGAGGCGTATGCTTATGTGATTTAGTGCCCTCGCAGGCCACCGCTGGGAATGTTAATTGATGGCCTTTTTGCAGGCTGACAAAAAGCAGAGCAGACCGGGACAAGACAGAGACATGGAGACCGAGCACAGCGCATGAAAGGCCTTCGTGATACTTTTATCCCCCCCCCCCCCCCAATGTGGGATTATTTCACATTCGAAAAACATCTTCTTTTAGGAAGGGAATGGCAAAGAATGTTGTTTTTTCAGACTGATAAGTGCTTGCTTTCTTGTTTGTGTCTTCCCAACATTCCTTGCTGAGCCATTCATATGAGCACAGAAGCAAACAAATGCAACTGGGTTATTTGGGCCGGGTGCTTAAGTGTGATGCTTCTCGGGAGACCGGAGTTTGGGTCATAGTTTTGAGACAAATATGGAAGTTGAGACTTCACATGGCGGCCTTGCATTTTTGCAATTTAAAAAAAGAATCACATGATGTTGTGCCTAGTGGTCATAATGGACTGGCCACTCTGTATTGACGAAAGGAAATCAAAGAGGCATTTCACAGGCTGTGCTGTCCCTCCATTGCCTTTGCTCTCAGGTGTCGGCTACTGTATGTTGAAAGTAGGAACCTTTTGTCAAACAGAAGGTATAGATTTCATGATTAAATTACAACTGATATGTAAACTTTCCTCTTCATCATGCCGTTCACATTTTGACATCACAGGAACAAGTCAGTGCCTAATAGTTGATCAACAGGCTTTAAAGAAGAAAAAAAAAGAGGTCTCATTTAGAAGTGAAATTAGTGTCACAGAGCGCCCTCAGCAGGTTGCAACAGCAAATTGTGCAAAAATAATTGAAACATTGAACACTCACTCGGACATCCGCATTCAAAGGTTTAGAGAAGGTCAAAATAAGTTCACCTGTAAACATTGCAGTGTGTCTCTCCTTTAGAGTTCGACATCATTCTTGTTTTTTTAACAAACAATCTCTTTAAATGGTGAAACAATTTCCCCTTCTTCAGTGCGGCACAAAATACAGTACCTGAAAATTAAAACTTATTACATATTTAACATTTTACAATGTCTTTATTTACTGTCCTTTTGAACAGAATGAAAACTATGCAAAATATAAAAAAAATGCGTTTGAGTTCAAATCTATTCTACAGTTAACTGGGAGTCAGTTTAGTCTTCTTTCTACTGCCACTAATGAGTTTGCATTTTAGTTTGTGTACACTTAGAAAATAGTCTTGACCGTTGAATCGCACGTCGACGTCGACGCCATCTTGGATGTGGTGAAGATGTCGCATTCATTTCATTCATTTTCATTCATTAAGACGGAACAATGGCTAATAACGTCATTTGAGAATCAAATTTGATGACTTTGTGTCTAATACTATAAAGTCCAATAACCATAAAACTGCAACATCAAAACTAGTTCCGATAGTTTACGCCACGGTAAGTTCTGTTAATGCTAGTTACGTTAGCTTACGGTATGCTAACAGAACTAGCATTGCGGTTGGTTAAGCCTGTTGTTTTGCATTGTGTGTTAGCTTACAAACTTTAGAAAAATATGTGGTTTAGTTAAAAAGCCTCCTTTACAGTAACACATAAGGAAATGTAATTCTGTGTGATATTCACACCTTTTGACAAAGGAACCACAAAAATAGCGTACAGGCATCAAAGCATAAAGTTCAATACCTGGTGGAAATGCATGGAGCTACAGTGATGCAAACTTTTTTTTTCTATAGCTAAACTAAAAGTAAGATGTAACAACATAAATAATGTGCAAGTTGTGTAAATAAGTAGGCTACACAATTGGAGAAGTTGCAGAGAGAACAACAATAGCTGAAGAGGTTTCAGTTCACGGTCAGCACAGTAGATGGGTAACACTTTTTCTTTATTTTTTCTCTTCTTTTTTTAATTCCCTGGTTTGGGAAAAAAACTCAGCCTATTTCTTTTTGTTCTTCTTATCCCCCAAGTTGTGAGCCTGAATGTCCAAACCTCATTTGTGGTTCAAGCTGAATACTTGTTGATGATCTGGCAAACGTGCCTAGAGGGCAATGTTGTGATTTAATGTTGAGCTTTTTCCACTTCCTCAATTGCATTTGGGAGCTCTTGGGAATACAAGCATCCCATCATTGTCAATGAATATTCAGTGAAGACAATGGTAGAAAACCAGAATCTTGCAGACAAAGCTAGGTTGAATTTAAAAAATATATATAAAAAAAACAAAAAACAAATTGTAGCCAATGTTTCCAAAGCTTGGTGGTCATATTAAAGAAGGATAGTGCACAGTCACAAATATTATTCCTTTCATATACATAATATACACATACAGACATATATATACATATACTCTCTTAGTAACAATTGTCATTGTCCAAATTTAAATGTCATGATATGAAAGCCTATCAGAAGTCTGAAAAAAAGTAATTTCCAGAAAAGGCCCACATACAAATGACCATAAAGCGACACATTTAACTTTTTAATTGCTGGTGTACAAATAGTTGGGCTGTCCGATATGATGCAACAAGTGTGAAAAAAACAAATAAAAAAAACAGATTTTTTGTTAGCTGCAAATAATTTCCTGAAATGTGCCCATCTGAATTTTGCCAAATTGTGACGTAACTGTCGCTAATTGGCCTTAAGGGCAACGTCAAAACATGTTGGCGGACTTCCTGTGTGTCCAGTGGTCACAACAATAACGAGGTGATGACATGATGCAGTAGACACATTTCTACAAGGAGATGACATTATCATTAGCTTGCACAAATATAACATTAGAGGAGCGTTTTCTATCTAATCCTATCAGCTAAGATTAGCCGCTTCACTATCTGCAGACACACATTAGCACTAGTCACTACTTTAGGTCACAGTATTTTGTGTTTTTTTCCTAAATAAAAGTTAAGAAGCTAATGCTAACAAATAGCTTAAAACTCCCCCACATTTATGTGGCAGGTGATTTGCAGATTTTGTCACCCTTGAAGACATCTTGTGTAAAAGCCATTTTAGCTGCTTTGTCTTCTGTCACACTGTTTTGTCATACATCTTTGCCAGTGACCTGAACCGGAAGGACGAGCTTCGTCGGACTACACAGAACAGAAGAACTACAGTATAATGCCAAATCCAAAAGGTAAGCATAGCTGACATGAAGTAGTACACACAATCAGAGGGCATGTAGATAAATAGACAAAATAGAACATTTACAAAGGCCAAACATTACCTTGTACTCTTAGCTACACAAAGTTTTTTATTATTATTATTTTTATGTCAGACACGCAATTAATGCTATTATTGTGGTATGATAGTCGAGGAAGCTCTGGGTCAAGATGTAGCTCCACAAAGTTATTTTTTTTTTCATGCGTGTTCACTTTTCAGGGGAAAATAAGAGACAAGCTTGTGTGTTTACATCTTTCTTGCCGTCTTGTCTATTTTGGATTTGGCCACTTCCTCGCCTCCGCAAGCTTGCCTGCGGGCCAATGTGAATGACTGAGACTTGGGCTGGAGCCTTCGGGTGGCTGATGTACGTTTGAAAACAGTCCCTATGTATGCGCCGTACTCACTAGGAGGCGGTGCTGGTGGTGTACAAAGAGCCATTATGTCGTGTGCTCTGCCTGCTCAGCGCCCGGCCCATCGCTCCCACACAGGAAATGATAGGTTGGAATTTTGGGGGAGGTTGGAAAATCCAAAAGTGGAGTCAAGGAAATGCAAGAAAACAAAGATGGGCAAGGACAATTGGGATCTATCAGCACTCTTCTGCATTGTTTATGTTTAGCTCACGCCTTCCTCTTTGGATGCTGGACAACAAACAAGATGTTCGCAGAATAAAAACTACACACACACACACGTTAACTCATTCACTGAGACTGACAGCTATAAACGTAAAAAATTCATTTGAACTTTTTCTATTAGTTAAACTTTTTTTTCCCCATTTTTGTTAACAAGAGTGTGAAAGCCTAGATTTTTTTTTACATTTAGAACAGATATAAAATTTGTGATGAGTTAACTAGTGAAGTCATGCAATGAATTATGATTGCAAATTTTATTTGCCTAATGCCCCTAATTTTTAATAATCTTTTCTCAAAAAAAAAAAAAAAAAATATATTTATTTATTTTTCAATAATCTTTTTTTTTTTAAATATTATAAAAAATTAGGGGCGTCAGGCGATTACAATTTTTAATCATAATTAATCACATGACTTTTTTTATCTGTTCTAATACAATAAAAAAAATCTAGGTTTTCATACTCTTGTTAACAAAAGTGGGAAAAAATGTTAAACTAATGTTAAAATGAATTTTTGACGTCTATAGCTGTCAATGGCAGTGAATGAGTTAACATGAATGTGCCCTTTCATATTGTGTATGTGCCACGTGATTGACATATATCTCTTAGGCACATCACATGACCTCTGCGTGCTACATGGCTTGCATATGTCACATGACTACATTTAAAAAAAAAAAAAAAAATTCAAAAAATTCCTCTAACCCTGATGAGTTGTGATGTGTGGCTAAATGGGTAGAGCCGGTTTAAGGTGCACAGCCGCTAACGACAAGCAGATGCTGGCTGCTGACTGACCAGTACTCTCTATTCTCGTGATGTCTCCCTGGAAACTGGTCGTCAAGTTCAACTGTCAAAGCATTGATTGACAACTCGATCAGTCGCAGGTCTGGCTGAAGGGAAGTTGAGGCGAAACCACAAAAAGCACTTTTTTAAATTAAGCTTAGGGATCATCAACTAATAAGCATGACATGCGTGTGTGCGTGAAATGTATTGTAGCATGCAAGTAGCACGTGTGGGCAAATATTAACAGCTCATTTTCGCTTAACAGCCCCAAAGAATGGCTCGCTTTTGATGAAGGACTTGAATGTATGCGAGAGGAGGCCCACAAAAGTCATTGGAAGGAGTTGCAATGGAACCAGCCGCTGGGCCTCAACTTCTTCGCTGGCAGCAGCAGCAGGTCAGCACTAATCCTTCTCATTTTCTAACCATAAATTTGACGGGCTGTCAGGGAGAGAATTCTGGAATACCTCTCACACACTCGACTGAAACTATCTAACACGCACTACTGAAACACATGCACACACTACTGAATTTTTTTTTTTTCGCTCACGCAGATACTTAAAATGCTCTTACAAAATTACTTTATATTCACTGCTCTCAAACACTACTGAAATACTCTCATATACACACTATCAAAACACACTCTCACACTTACTTGATACTTGAAACACTTTTACATATTTTTTTCATTTATATTCACTATTGGAATGCTCTCACACTACAGAAATGCTTTCATATACCAGGAAACACTCTCACCAATAACTGAAATGCTCCCACTCTACTACTGAAATGCTCTCATACACACTATTTCACTTTTTTTTTTTTACTCAGTTACACAACTAAAACTCACACACACACAACTTGAAATTCTTTCAAAAACATTCCTGAATTTATTGGCTCATATATGCACTCCTGGAATGCTCTCACGATCACTAATGAATTTTTTTTGGTCAGACACACTATTGAAATGTTCTCACACATATTATTATTTTTCAGTCCTATACACAACTGAAATAGTCTAACACACACAACTGAAACTTGTTTTTTTTTTAGGAGGCTAATATACACTGCTGAAATGCTCTCACAGGCTAACACATTTTTGGGGGGTCAGACGCACAACTGAAACCCTCCCACACTCATTACTGAAATGTTCGAAATGTTCTAACACACAGTTATCCCCCACATACATGTGCTACTGAAGCTCTTACATATGAAGATAACACTCACACACTCATTACTGTAAGTACACTACTGGTACTGAATCGCTCTCGCATTGCAACTAAAATGGTCTCACAGCACTACTGAAATGCTCTCATGTTCCAAGAAACATACCCATACATAACTGCAACGTTCCCACACTACTACTGAAATGCTCTCATACACACTTATTTATTTATTTTACTCAGTTACACAACTGAAACACTCACCCACACACTTGACTGAAACAATCTCACACACCCAACTTGAAATTCTTTCACAATCATTACAAAAATGATTAGCAAATGAAAACTGTTTTAGTCAGACGCACTACTGAAATCTTCTCACACATTATATTCTTTTTCACTTATATACACAACTGAAATAGTCTAACATACAAAACTGAAAAGCTCTCACGCTCACTACTGAAATGCTCTAACACACAGTTATCCCCCACATACATGTGCTACTGAAACACTCTTAGACGTTGCGAAAACACTCAGACACACACACATTACTGAATTTGTCTCACTTATATACACTACTAGTACTGAATCGCTCTCGCATTGCAACTAGATTGGTCTCACAGAACTATAGAAATGCTCTCACGTGGATTTCAGATTTTTTTTTAAATGATATTTTACGGAAATGCTCTCATATGCACAAATGTAAGTTGTTTTGTTTAGGTACACTACCAAAAAACTCTCATACACACTACTGAAGCTCTCTAACAAACACTCCTGAAACACTACACACTAGTAGAATAGTCGTTCCCTCTTCCCACTACTGAAAAGCTCTTTTTGTACATTACCAGGATGCTCTCACAGTTACTGAAATCCTTTCACACAGCATACCTAATGTTCATAATATACTGAAAACAGTTTTTCAGTCATGTGTGAGAGCAATTAAGAGATTGTTTCGGTATAATGAGAGCAAAAGAAGATTCAGTAGTGTGACAGTTATACAGCAAAAAAAAACAGCTAAAGCTCATGTTCCCACACCTCCACTTAGCCAAACACACATCTCCATTTCCTCCCCTATCTGATCCCATCCCAGTGGGGTCACGTGGAACTCAATCAACAGGTGGTCGTCGAAGGGGGCTCTTAGAGGCTCGGTAGCACTCCCACCTCACCTCCCCTCCATCCTCCATGTTGACATGATTCAGAGCGCCACCTCTTCTGGCTCCTTCCTCCGCGCTTCCTTAAACGTCCACAAAAGGAGCGCCGGTCACTTGATACGGGAGGAGGAGAGCACGGCTGCGCCTTGAGGAGACGCTCATTCTACTTGGCTGAGCAAATGGCAACATCTGCCACTCCCCTTTTTGACCTGCATCTCCAAACACGCACACACACACACACAGGCAGCGGAGGCGTCGTCTGAGAATATGAGCATGTTCCGGTTGAGGGCATCGGAATGCTGAGCTAATGTTGTGATAAGCAAGGCTTGATTTCGGATGAAGATGCACACGAAGAGGAGGGTGCCTTTGAATGTCGACCAACATGCAGCGTTTCAAGGCCTCAAACATTTTGTAATGCCTTTCAAGAGTTCTGAAAACGTTGGCTCAGAAAGGATGCGAAGTTCAGGCTGTGCTAACGTTAGCCGTTAGCTACCTAACTTGTTAGCTTCTGTTGCTACTTCTTCTCAGATGCCGTGTATTTTATTGAATTTATATTTTACATCCATCTACTTCCATTTTCTATAGCGCTTGATTTTATGCTAGCTGGCAGAACACGCGGACAATTTATCAAAGGTGTGGGCAAAGCATGGACTGCGGGCCACATACTGTCCACTCCACCTTTGACATGGGCCCACCAAATAATTGTCCATGCCTTGAAATTGGATATTTAATTGTATTTGTTCATTTTTATTTTTATTTATCCAATTATATATGGTTTATTAATGCATTGCAAATAATAAAAACAAGCATTAGTAAAATAAACAATTTGTTAGTAACTTTTTAGCTGATTCCAATTACGTTAATTATAAAATACACAATTATAAATATGCAAGAATTAATTATTTTATTAAATTATTACATCAAAATGTGAGCAAAATAAACGTTTTTTTATAGATTCAAAAAATGAGCATGAATTATTTTATTTCTAAAATAATTGTAATAATTAAAATTGAATAAAAAAAATTAAAACAAAAAAAATTGTTTAATTTCTGATAGTTAAATGAACTACAAATGATGCATTTAAAAAAACAACAAGAATCATTATTTTATTATATTGCTGAAAAATTTACATGCGCATTTTATTATTATTTTTTTAATTAAAAAAAAATATATATTTATTCCCCACCTACAAATGACTTGGCCCATCTGTCCGTTTTAAACATAAAATCTGGGCTTTTAAGCTCAAACGTTAAGTCATCACATCAGTAGTCCTGCTACTGCTATTGTTTTCAACATGTCGTATGTGACAGTAACCACAGCACACACCACAGCAAAATTAAAATATGGAATTTTTAAAGTAGTTTGATAAACAAATAACAAAACAAACAAATGAACTAGCTAAATAACTAATGGCAATCATGACTTTTGACTCATCCTTCATTACATTTCAGTGTGTTTTTAATTGGGAAAGAGCTGAAATTTGAACGATGTGAACAAAGTCAGATTCCATTAATGGGACAAAGCATTTAGAATTTTTGCATTTTCAGTCTTTTAAGGGAGATAAAAAAAAATTTTTAGTACGTGTTGAATGACTCACAAATGTATTCTTACTCCACAAAAGCTGAACAGAGGCTCTGGGTTAACCATTCTTAAGTCAAAACAGACCTCTCTTGCCATGTGTGGTTGGTGGATATTTGTCAAACGTCAGGAAACGATGCTTTCAAGAAACACTTCTCCTCAGCTTGTAAGTGGAACGTTTCATTTGTGGATTGGAGTAAGCGAGCGACACGGAAACAATGAAAATGCCTTGAGATTTAGTGTTGTAAAATATGCATACAGAGCAGAGAAAAGCTTCAGCATGAAAATAGACCGACACAATCATCTCACGCTGTGTCTTCAGCTGCAAATCCAAATGAGCGCACACAGGAATGTTTTCCCTTATGACTCACTCGCTTATTAGCTAAATACACACAGCAGGGCCATTTTATCACCTGCATTCACTCACTACTGCACACAAGCTGTAATTCATACGATAGCAATCATCTGATGGCATTAAAAAAAAAAAAAATCTTAACCCTCATACCGCTGCTGTTAAAAAGACACAAACTCGCACGCATGCACGCACACACACGCGCACATACACATACTCACCCACATACAAAATAAATAAATAAATATATATATATATATATATATATGTGTGTATATGTATATATATGTATATATATATTTAAAAAATAATAATAATAAAAAAAAACATTTATTAAATTTTTTTAATTTATTTGTTTTTTTAAAAAAAGGAGAGCAATGATGATGTCAAATCGAATGAACAATACTGAGCTCTCCTGGAGAAAAAAAAAAAAAAAAAAAGACACAAAGTGTAATGTTGACGACTCGTGCATTTATTTTCCCACGTACGTTTTCTTCTTCTTGACAAATATTGTCCGCTAAAGGCTGGCGGCCTTCTAAATCCCTCTGACGATATCCAAACATCACGATAGGATTATCATAATATGAAGCTCACAATACGATAATTGTCATAATATTGTGGGAAAGTTGGCGATATGAAAACAAAAAGGTCACAATATTGTAAACAAATAAATAAATAATAAGCTCATACTACTGCTTTTGTACAGCAATGCACCTAAAAAGCATGCAATCTCTAATAACACTTAATATTGAGGCATTTACTTGCTAATGCATGCAGACATTGAGTTCTCGGTTCACAAGTATATTACGTTCCCCTTTATCTGACGATTAACATGGATTGCAAACAAAGAAGAGCCAAAACATCCCTTATGAAAATTAAACTGCACTAAAAAAAAAAAAAAACTAGAGGGTGCTAGAACTGCACAAATGGAAACCAACCTGACTTTTAACAGATGTGCTGCTTTTAATATTGTGACATGCCGACAACAATAATGTGGCAGTTTTAATATCGCGATATCACGATATTGCCATTATCGTTACAGCCCTACTTGGGAGACCCTAACAGGTGCAAATAGGCAACAAAATCGCTGCTATGGCTCAATTAGGCCCTACTAATAATGGAAAGAACCGTATCAGTTGTGGCTGGTCAATAGAGGGTGCAACTTGGCAATCAAAATACATAAAGTGAGACCATCCTAATTTTAAGATTTTAAGGTTGTGATACATCTAGTGTTAGAAGAAGTATAATGCACTGCACTTATTGTACTTCAAGTCTGTGGACTGTTATACAATACCTGTATTTGATTTGTGCATGTTTTGTTAAGAAAAAAAAAAAAGTAAATAATATTTTTGGTGAATTTTTACTACACAATGCTTAATATGTTATTAATTTTACACACAAAGAGTGCATGTAAAAAAAAAAACTAAACCTAATACAGTGTTCCCTCACTTATCGTGGGCGTTATGTTCCACGCTCACCCGCGATAGATGAATTTCTACGAAATAGAGGATGTTAAAAAATATTTATTATTTTTGGGGGGCGAGTTATGCTCCTACTGAGCCATCACACACAGTTCACTTCCAAGCACTTGTTAACTTTGTAAATATAATAAAATTAAAGAATACAGTAAATCACAGAGATGTGAAAAAGCCACAAAATAGTGAGATACAACCCAAGATAAACCCCGTAACATATTAATTATTATTATAAATGAATTAGACTATGCAATAAGTGAAAATAGCGAGGTACCGCTGTACTAAAAAAACAATAAAAACTAAACTATGACGAAGCATTTTCGAGAAAAAATTATTAAAACTAACAAACATGCTCTGGAAACTAATTCAAAACTCCAAATAAAATAAAAACTAATGAAAACTGATTCTCTAGTGGAAATGCTTCCGTGCATACGATTGGATTATGTTCTCCACGGGGGTTTACTGTACACGATATAAAGCTGAGGTGCAGTCTTGCGCGGGGGGGTGAAGGCTAATTACACTAACAGATGATCAGCCTGTGAACGTGTGTGTGCGTGGAACTACAATTGCGCGACTGTTTGCTGCAGTTGCCTTACACCTGTGCTTCAATCACCCCCCCCCTTCCCCCCACCCCGCAAAACCCACTTTACTTCTCATTTTACATCCTGCATTAGCACTTAGTGCTGCACTACAAAGAACAATACATATGCAACAGGCGTACCAGGTGGGATGGCGCATACACGGGCCCCCGCGGCCACGATATCTTATCGTCTCGTTCTAGTGGAGCCTGTCAAAGACTCGTTCTCCTCAGCCGGACAGGAAAGACACGAGCGGGGCAAAGTGCAGGAGGGAATGTGGAAATGTGTTTCCGGGGACGATTGAGGTGCCCTTGAGCAAGTCACTGGATACTGTTTGCACTGCCCGCCTCACTCTGACTTCGCTGCCCTTGTGTGTGAATTTGCATACATGCACGGACGAAACAATGAGTGTGAAATTGAATTCTCCCCAGCAGGACGCCTGCTTCTTTCCCCCCCCCCCCCCCCCCCCCGCTGTAAATAGCGCTCCCTGAAATTCTTGGAATGCATTATCGTGTGATAACTGCATGTGCATTTTGGCGGAATCTTAAGGTCAAACATACTTGATGACACAACCTTGGATTCAATGTGTAACAATGCCAAACTGTTGTCGTCATTGAACCTTTAACCTTTACAGGCATTGCTCCCAAAAAATATTCTCGTGTCATACGTGTGTAAAAATGACTAGAAAAAGACCATTAAACCCGCATGTGTCCCTTTTTTCATTCTCACAGTATTTGTGAGTTCACTTTTTGTACAGACCAATCACAGAGCGGCATTGTGTTTGGGGGCGGGATCTGTGGCTGTGACGAAACCAGGAAGCGCCGACACTGGGAAACAAACAAACCTAACTTGGACGAATGGACGCCGCAATTAATTCTGTTCTCACATAATTACTCACCTTTTCCTTGTTAAATGTTGAACAGTGAGAGGCGCGTGGTATCGATACTTAGTATCGGTAATCACAATAGCTGCTTATTTCAAGTTTTACACCTCATTATGTCAAGCATTATTTTTTTAACTTTACGTGGCGCTCACTCACAGATGTGTGTCACTGCTGCCCTTGTTTGAGGTAGAAAACATTTAAAATATGATAAAAATGTTCCAGACTTTATCCAGCCATGTCATTCTCAGTGCGACTGACTCGTTTGAAAAAGATATAACAAATTCCAGCAAGCGTGCAAGAGACCTTCAGATTGCAGTTGTCTGTGTGATAAGAGTATGGGAGCTCAGCAGTTAGCGCATCTGTCTCACAAATGGTGTAAGTTGACACTGCTACTAGTGTGCGCATTGCCTACTAGTTGGGCCTAGTAGTGTTACTAGCGTTGCACAGTAGTATTCTAATCAGGTAAAACTAGTAGGGCTAGTAGTCCTTTCAGCGCACTTGTAAAACCACTGAAGTTTTTCCATTACTGCCTTCTAAAACCTTTCTGCACACGAGTAGGAAAACGTTGTCGTATTACTATAGTGAAGCAAAACTGTGAGTGGAGGTGATGAGAGGGTGAAGCATGGGTGGTGTGTGTGTGTGTGTGTGTGGGGGGGGGGGGGGGTCTAGGGAATTTAGGGGGTTCCTCTTTGCTTTGGGGTGAGGGGCTTTGTGAAACTGGAGCCTTAAGAGGGGCACATGTGGAGGGGGGGAAAGGCAGAAGTGGGGGTAAACGCGCTTATAAAATGTTGCCCCTGCCTGAGGAGGTTCACCTTCTTTTCCCGCAGTCAGCGCCACAGGTGTGTGTGTGCATGTGTCGAATCAATGCCACACTGTATTGTAATCATGGCAGCGAGAAAATGCTATTTCTAGAGAAATTGTGTGTGAAGGCTGTAAGGCTGAATGAAAACCTGTGGAATAGATGGAAGAGCTCATGGCATGAAATGGAATATATTGAAGTTGGAATGAAGTGAATCGGATACAAAATGTGGAAGTAAATGTGAAATGTAGAATCTTTCATTAAGAATGAGTGAGGAAAAGAAGGGTACAAAATGGGGAATTGTGGGTAAGGCGTGAATCCTGGGAATGAAAAAAATAAAAGTGCCAATGGTGTGAATATTAGGAATAGTTTGAAATTGGAACGGAGTTAATGGGATTAAAAATGTGGAAGTAATTAGTAATAGTCCCATTAAGAATGAATGGTGAAAAATAGGATACAAAATCGGGAATTGTGGGTGAGGCGTGAATATTTGGAATAAGAAAAGTACACCCTAGAATGGCGTACATTTTTGGAATATGTTAAAATTGGAATGAGGAGAATCGGATGAATTATGTGGAAGTAGATAGATGCCGAAAAAGTGGGAAGTTTGAAGTATAGAAATAACGTGTGTGACGGCTGCGGCTGTGTGTAAACAACGGTACACATTTGTTTTGTTTTGTTTTATTCATTTTTTTCCTTTCGGACACATTATTACAGGTTACATCGATCACATAATATCATTTGCAACATTGACATCAGAAAGAAGGGCTGACGGGTCGCAGCCATGGTTTATTAGTAACCCCATTTGTTGCGTCCCGTTAAACAAGAAAAGCAAGTAAATAAAGTTTTACAACAGGGGTGCCCTTTTTTTTTTTTCTTCAAGGGCCGCACACAGAAAAACTGAAGGCTGCAAGGGCCACTTTGGTATTATTTAATTGGGTGATAATGCTAAAACCAAAGCAACTGTACTTAATGATAAGACAAGCAGTTTTGTATTGTTTTCATATACAGGATGTGCCAAAAATCCCGTCAGGTTGTTGCACGAAATAATCTTGTGCCTGAAGTCGGTAACACTCTGAAGTATCTGCTGATCTTTTGTTGATGGCCATAAAACTCATCAAAGGCAGTGTTGAACTTCAGGGACTTAAGAACTTTGGACGTGTGGAGCGACTTTTGTGGTAACTTATACATATTTATTTTTGAAAAACTGCTAACACTCCCTTAAAAAAAAAAAAATCCACCCCCGCTCTGAGGACGTCATCTCCACATTCAGAACCAAAACAAGCACAATCTGTACTGGCCTGACAATCTTGAAAGGAGTGTTTACTTAATTGGGATCATTAGCGTGTTCTGTTTCACAAATTGGACCTTGACACGGAGCAACAATTGTGATTCACACTAGGTATTATGTAGAAGAGATTTTCTTACTATTTTGTTATTTTTCCACACACGCAAGATGTGGGTGTTGCAAACTCGACGTTTTACGACACATTCTTCACACTGACACTTTTTTATTTTAAGAAAATAACAAATGTGGGGCATGTCAAATGCTATTTTTATTTAATGCAACTTATTTCCTCGGTCATCCGGGAGGGGACTCGTGTCGAGCCGCTACTCCTCCGCGTTGAAAGGAAGCAGTTGCGGTGGCTCGGGCATCTGGTTCGGATGCCTCCTGGACGCCTCCCTGGAGAGGTGTTCCGGGCATGAGCCACCGACGGGAGCCCCCGGGGCCGACCCAGGACACGCTAGAGAGACTCTCGGCTGGCCTGGCAAGGCCTTGGGATCCCGTCGGAGGAGCTGGTTCGAAGTGGCTGGGGATGAGGGAAGTCTGGGCTTCCCTCCTGAAGCTGCTGCCCCCGCGACCCGAACCCGGATAAGCGGTAGATGATGGATGGATGGATGGATGGCAACTTCTTTTTGACCAAGCAAATGGATTGGACAAGAGTCATTCCATGAGAGCTGTTATCACTTGGCCTCCCAGATATTCCAAACTGTTAATTTGGCCTACATCAACAGTCAGTGGTTATCTGTGTGGGTTATGCCAAACAATTATTTATTATCTTTAGTGGATGAGTGCCAATAATCAACAAATAAAATGGAAAACCTTAAATCTGAAATGTTTACAGCTAATTCAGACATTCCGTCTCCTCTCTCTCTCAGATGATATTTTCACAAAGTAGCTACTTTGCATTGCCGGTTGAACTTTAAAAATGTGTTGTGTTTTCTGATAATCTTGCTCCTAGTATGTGAAAAACTAGATGACCCTGATTGTAAGGTTCGCTGGATAGCAATTATCAAGGCGAAACATGGTAAATAATCCTTATCCCTGTTAAGTGACTTGTTTCCACTGGCTATATGTCGTGCTAATCTTTCTTGGGCGAGGATTAACCACGTAGAACATGACACACGGTGACAGTAGAGATGTTGCTTATTGTCAAAACAACACAAATGGTTGATATGTTATATGCGAGCATAAAGAAAGCAAAAACGTGAGGCGTCAATGAAAGTAACACACGATTATACACTTACATTTCCCTTGCAGTCATAAGCGTTTCGCTAGCTAGCAAAAAAGCAGCTGGCTAGCAATAGTGTTGAGGCAAAAAAACAACAAAACAGAGTCAATGTTTGTTGTCAGCCGGCTGCTACAAAACAACCTCAATGGAATCAGACAAGTCCCCAAGCAACTGTTTGACAGACTTGTATTTCACATATTGCACTATTAACTCATTCACTGCCATTGACGGCTATAGACGTCAAAAATTATTTTGAACTATTTCTATTAGTTTAACATTGTTTCTACTTTTGTTAACAAGAGTATGAAAACCTATCTTTTTTTATTGTACATTTAGAACAGATATAACATTTGTGGTTAATTGTGAGTTAACTAGTGAAGTCATGCGATTAATTACGATTAAAAATTTAATTGCCTGACGCCCCAATTTTTTTTATAATCTTTAAGTCACGTCAGGCAATTTAAAGACTCACCCCCCACAAAAAGACAGATCATTTTAACTCTTTGACTGCCAGACGTTTTCAGAAAAAGGATGCCGTGGGTGCCAGCCGATTTAAGCATTTTGACTGATCTTTCAAGGTCCACAGAAAATTATGTGTTTGGACTATGGAAACACACATACTACCAAATGAAAGATTGAACTCTCATCTTTCATCAGACAAAAAAGTTTGTTTCTACCTTATTCCGTTTTTCAGTAATCAACAATAGAAAATGGTTAGTTTCAGCTCTGTTTTGAAACAAACGTCTTTTAACGTCTTTGGCACTCCTCCATAGGATTTTACTAAACGTTATTTAACGTTTTTGGCAGTCAAAGAGTTAAAGAAAGACCTATATATCCAAATGTAAGATTTTTACTTAAAATTGCAGGAAATTAACTCACGATTAATCACACATTTTATATCTGTAGTCCCCCCCCCAAAAATCTAAGTTTTCATACTCTTGTTAACAAAAGTGGGAAAAAAATGTTGAATAGAAATAGTTCAAATGAATTTTTGACGTCTATAGCCGTCAATGGCAGTGAATGAGAAACAGTTATGGAAATATTTGTGTTGGCGCAGCTGAATAACTGATTAAATAAATGAATTATAATTTGTTGTCATATATTGCTACTGTTAACAAATAAATGGCGCTTGTATGTTGCGAACTTGTGATTATCTTCAATATTGCCTAAACGTGCTACGGGCCGCTGAGTTAAAACAGACGATCATTTGGACAGCAGTTGCTCATCGCTCCCATGTTCCCTCCTGCGACCGGATCCCGAGATGAGGCCTTTTCGCGCCACGATCTGTCTCCACGCCTTTTGGGGATAATTCTCATAAGTTATGACAGGCTATTAGTGGGCCAGCTGCTATTGAGAGTGTCCATTATGCTGGTATGAATCCATTTCTCTGCGCCTGTCACTCCGATTGTGCCTCTGTATGTCGAGACGGGCACAACAAAGCTCCATCTCCCTCCACTGGATCCTTTCACCGGGGCAAACAGTTGTGCATGCACAAGCCCAACTATTGTCCCTTCCTGTCCTCGTCTTTGTATTTTGGAGGAATACTGTACAAAGCACGCAAGGGATTAAAGACTGCAATCCACTCTGCATTTCTGAATATTAATTTAAATAATAGCAGCCATGCTACAAGGTAGCAATTTTGTATTGATTAAAAAAACAACAACTTTGTATCTAAAATTCACATTTATTCCTCCACTGTCTCTTAATGGCATGAACTCAATTAGTTACTTACTCAAAATAGGGTCCATAATTATATACAGTGGATATAAAAAGTCTACACACCCTGTTCAAATGATAGATATGCAAAATAAGGCAAAAAAAAAAAAATCTTTTCCTACCAATTATGTGGCAAATAAGCAGTACAATCAGTTAAAATATTTTATTTTTTAATCCTGAGAGTGGAAGTAAGATATACAACTTAAATGTGGTTGCAGAAGTATGCACACCCTGGTTTAACCATGATGTGGCTGTGTTCAGAATGAACCAATCATGTTCAAACTCGTGTTAAATTGGACTCGGCACACACCCGCCAATTCAAGCTCAGCTGTTCTAGTAGGCTTTTCCTGACATTTTTTTGTCGTTGCTTTCGAACAGAAGCCTAAAGATTTTGTGCTTGCACTGATTCAAACTTGTAATAATTCCTATCATTAAGACCCCATGATTCTGCCACTTATGGCGTTATTTTTATGTTGTTTGCACCAAACATACCTTTTGGAATTATGGCCAAAAAGTTGAACCTCGGTTTTATGACGCCATAAAAAAAAAAGAAGTTCCATTTGAGTGATTTTGACCAACAGGAGCAGGCTGGCTTGTTGAGAGGGAGTGGAAAGCACTTTCAATGGCCACATGAATCAGCCCTCACATCTGATAATGAAAAAAAAAGTGTTTTGACCGCAAACAAAACACTTTCACCACTTCTACAGCTAAGTACAATATTGATAGCATCATCTCCTAGCAGCAGTAGCTGTTTACGCTCAGATAAAGAGATTTTACCAATTATTGTTGCGGCATGTGAACAACCTTAACTTTGTTGGTGGTGTTCCCCATTTCAGTGGCAGGAAGGAAGGGTGGGGAACTGAGTCATAATACAATAGGTATCTTTGGAATGCTGTGCTTTTCATTCCATTACCATTTTTCATTCATCAGCAGGGCCTTCCTGGTGATTTCTCTTATGCAAGCTAAACGCTCAGTGTTTTTTTTTTTTTTTTAATCTTAACTTCTTAACCAATCAATTGGCTGTTGTAATGCAAAGACTGATCTGTCAGGCAGTATAGCACAGGGCATAATCTTTCAGGGACATCAGAGAATCGAGTCAATCTGACTTTTTTTTTTTACAGGAGAGCTCAGTATTGTTTATTCGATTTGACATCATCATTGCTCTCCTTTTTTTTAAAAAAAAAAATCCCAACAAATCAATTAAAAAAAATTTAATATATATTTTTTTTAAATACATATACATATATATATATATACACATATACACACATATACTGTATATATATATATATATATATATATGCCCTTTTTTTTTGTATGTGGGTGAGTATGTGTATGTGCGTGTGTGTGTGTGTGTGCGTGCGTGCGTGCAAGCGTGTGTGTATTCATCAGTTCACCTAAAGCCCATTAAAAAAAAAATCCCATACTAATAATATAATATAATAATAAATTGCCAGATGCAGAAACATCAATGTAAGTTATCACGATGTAGTGGCTCTCGCTAACAGACAGTCAATCTGACCTTTGGTTGCAAGTGAGGTAAAATGTTCAAATTTGGCCCATTGTCATTATGTGTATTATATTCCATTTTACCTTACAATTCTTTTATTTTAATCCTCTGAGAGCTCTTTGGCATGAGATATCATACTGAACTTCCACTGACCCGTATACAGTAATAGTTTGAGAGGCGTAACGGCTAGTCAACGTGCATTGTAATACAAGATGTCTGAGCACAACATGGCTACTTTACAGTGTAGCAGAATGTCATTTCTCGAGTGCTGTCTCAGCTATTTACAACTATGTGACTGTGACTAATCACCAGCCAATCGCAGGGCACTTATAGGACATTTGAAAGTTTTCTATGAACCTAACATACATTTTGGATTGCGGGAAGAAGACTTAGTATAGCACAGGGAGAGCATGCAAACTCAGCACTGGAAAGCCGGAGTCCGTTTTCAACCAGTGACCTCTGAACTGTGAGGCAGATGTGCTAACCAGAGGGCCACCCTATCGGTTTCTATTCTATTCTTTTGTCAACTGGGCTTGTCTCACGATGACCTCGTGACCCTAATGAGGATAAGTGGTATGTAAAATGGATAGATGGATGGGTGATTGCTTTGTGATAATTACTACAGTAATTCAAAATATTAAAAAGTTTACGCTTGAGCACGAAAAAGTTGGGGTCACCTGTGGTCGAAATAAATTATTAAGTATATAAGTTATTAAATAAATAAACCTCGTCATCTGCTTTGTGCAACGACATTTCCGACGGTTCTTGAATGCAGCAGCGGCAAAAGTTTCTCAGGAGTCGTCTTCCTCCTCCTCCTCCTCCTCCTCCTTCTCCTCCCACGCACACACGCGCACATTCCAGCATGCAGGCGTTTCTGCTTTGTGAATGAGTGCGCGCGCGTGTGCGAGTGTATGCAAAGCGGCGCTCCACAGTCGGGTCAGTCGCAGCTCAGGAGCGCAGAACGAGCGAGCAAGTGGAGCAAATGGACGTTTTCACAGGAGTCCGACCGTTCTCAATATTCACTTATGTGCTCATTAACGGCATCCTCGTCACCCTGCAAAGCAAAGAAGGTGAGTGTACCGGACTCATTCAAAGTTCAAACTTAACCCGTGCCAGGAATCGAACGTGCGCCACGCGGAGTACGTACAAGAAACTTTGGAAGTGTCAGCAGCACGCCGCTTTCATATACTCTATAACTAGCTAGCTTTAAATACTTGAATTGTCCGTGATATTATATCTGTACTTAACGTCTTTTGTGTACAGTAGTTACTTCGTTTTGTAATTGACTATCACCTTTTAAAATGTAGTTTTAAAAATCTGAACACTATGGAAGGACTGAATAATTGAACATCGATGTGTTCAGTCAAGGGCTTGGGATCAGATCTGGCCTGCCATAACGTTGTTGACCCACTGAAGCAAAAATGTTGCTAAATAGTTTTTTCATTTTGATATCAATTCTGCCCTCAAAAACTGCTAGCTTTAATTCCTTTCATTTCTCCTTAACATAAATCGAACATTACACTACTATATTTAGTTATTAAAATTCAATTTGTTCATATTAACAGTGAAATGCATAGCCAATTGTGTGTTACGTAATATGAGGTGATTATAAATTTATATGAGTTTCATGGTCATAAAAGCCTTCCTGAGGGAAGCCATACCTTCCATGTGGCCCACAGTGTAGACACATGTTGAAAAGTCCAACTTACAGCTCATGACATTGTGTTGTCTCCACACACAGAGGTGCTTTTGGACATGAAGGCCACAGGAGGCGAGCTGGGCTGGTTGACTTGGCCTTTGGAGCAGGGAGACAAGCCCGGGGTGAGTATCGCTCTGCCGGCACCCACACGTTTTACTCACTTGGAATTTGCCCGCACGGAGACTTTGCACAGGAAGGGCCAAGCCTTGCTTGTGTGAAATATTTGACCATTTGACGTGTGTGGTGTGCTTGTGAAAGGTCTCGGCCTTTGTGTCAAATGTGCCACTTGTTGGCTTCGCGTCCGAGAAGGAAGGGGTTGAAGTTGCCCTCCGAGCAAGTCTGGGCTCCAGCAAAGCGGAGGCAGACAGAATAGCAGCTCGCCCTGAACTGGGAATACTTGTGGCTTCTTGCGGTTTGGAAGCTCGGCATGCACAATTGTATGTTAGCAAGCAATTAACTTTTTAAGGTCTGCCTCCTTTTTCCAGAGGGGGGGGCTTTTTAATGCTCACAGATACCGCTTCAAAAGCCAAATGAAAATGGCTTCATTGTTCCACACAAATGCTGCTATAAGATGCGTGTTTGTCCACTTCCATAATGCGGTTTTACAGTAATTGAGCGGTCCAATTCTCTGTAAATAGGCTCGTTTTTTTATGTGCTGGTGACTCAAATGTGTGGTCCTTCTGCTCAACTCTCCTGCTTTAAATGCTACTTTTATTTCACTTTGTATACCAGGGGTGGTCACGCACATTTTACACAGCTAGTTTGTGTACAAAAGTGCATACCTAGCTTGCCTTAAAAAGGCCCCGTGGGGCTACTTGTTCCTCGAGCCAAGGCTGTGTTCAAACATGTTGTGGCTTTTCCAGAAATATTTGTGGCAACTTTTAGTGTACAGTATAAGCAGCGTCGGAAAACTGACTGGAAATAATGTGGGACCTTGCAGTGCTTTCTCACGCTTTGTTGGTTCAGCACAGGATTCGTGTTAGAGAAAACTGAATGAACACTGTATCCATTTTTCCGGGTTGCCGTGACGTTAATTACTGCTGTGAAGGAAATGAAATCCAGGTTTAGACTGTAGCGATTGAACCATTGTATGTGGTAGGCTGTCAGTCATACTACATTAAAGTAGGAATCGAATCCGCACCTCAAATGTTTGTAATGGGGATGAGTGTAATTATGATTGAGGTACTGTCCAAAGAAGGCCGACATGACATCAGCTATGGAAACGGAGTTGACCTCCGCTATGAAAACACATCCAGGCATCATCATTCTGATGAAAGGAGACATTTTTTTTTTCACAATTTAAAACTATTTCCAGGTGTCGTAATAACATGTCTGTGACAGGCTTTTTGTCAACAGCAACAAAATAAGACTTTATAGTCAAATTCACACCCTTCCCCCGACCCCTCGGGTCACAATGTCAACATGGAGTAATCAAGTGAAAGTGTCGAAAATTAACGCCAAAAAATGTGTGCATCCGTCAAAACTGTGCAACTCTCCGCTTCTGCAAGATTTTCAGATTCTGGCCATAGCTTGAAAATGCATCTGGATCTTCAACCAGCCAGCTGCCAAGTAATGGAGAGAAAGTTGGCATGGAGGCGGTTGTTATGGAAATGAGCCCCATTATGTAACAGTGGAGCAAAAGTGTGACTTTTGAGATTTGTTAAATTTCACATATGGACCCAAGCTATTAACTCATTCACTCCCAGCCATTTTCACAGAAGCAACCCCCTTCGCTCCCGGCTGTTTTACTGGATTTTGACTGATTTTGTATGCCCTACAGAATATTGTGTTCTATTGCTGTAAAACTATGGAACCTACCAAAAGATTAGAGTCTCTTTCATCAGGGAAACAGTATATATTTTTTTCCGTTTGGTAGCAATTAGCACTAGAATATAGCTAAGTTTTCTTAATTATTCAAAAACATGTTCAAAACACGGGAAGAGAGCTTTTTTGCAACATGGCCCTGGTTGATCTCTTGTACAGTACTCTGTTGCCACCTGCTGGCCGTTTTTGTAATAACTTCCATTGCTTTAACCGACATCTTCAGGCCAGAGGCTGCATCAAAGCCTTCTGTATGCTTTAGCATAAAAAAAAATATGTTTTTGGGACCATGGCAATTAACATTTTTGGGAGCAAATGAGTTAAAAAGTAAATTTTCCTTTCTATGTCCCAATAAATATAACATTAAAACACAAGTCCAGCTCCCATTCAAGTATTTAAAACACTTGATGACTTGTGTCCATTTCATGGTCAAAGGTCTCAACTCTTTTGTGTTGTCTTTCAGTGGGAGGTCGTCCAACGGACCCTAAACGGCTCTCAGTTTTACACCTATTCCGTTTGCAACGTCGGCGAACGTGAGCAAGACAACTGGCTGCGCACCACTTTCATCCAGCGGCGACCGTCAGCCTCGCGGGTCTTCGTGGAGCTCCAGTTCATCGTACGCGACTGCAACTCCTTCGACGGCGCGTCCATGACCTGTAAGGAAACCTTCAACCTTTTCACTTCTGAGTCGGACGTGGACGTGGGCACCACCTTCCGCAAGGGTCAGTTCAAGAAAGTGACCACCGTCGCCCCCGACGAGATCACCAGCAAGAACGAGCTGCGGATCAACACCGAGACTCGGGTGGTGGAGAACCTCTCTCGGAAAGGCTTCTACTTGGCTTTTCAAGACATCGGCGCCTGCGTGGCTCTTCTGTCGGTCAGGGTTTACTACAAAACGTGCCCCGCCACAGTCATGAGCCTGGCGTCCTTCCCCGAAACGGTGGCCGGCGGCGAGAACCAGGCTCTGAGGGAGGTGAACGGAATATGCGTGGAGAACGCCATCAGCCAGGAGCTGCCTCGCGTGTACTGCACCGTGGATGGAGATTGGGTGGTGCGGGTCGGCCATTGCGAGTGCAAAGCGGGCCATGAAAAAGTCCAAGACGTGTGTCAAGGTAAGCGCTGGAATGGACCCTCCGGATATGTCGTTCGCATGCGAGTTGTCTCTTCGCACCGTCCATTTGGCTCGACTGTTTGTTTGGGTTGCTATACTGTCGTTTGCTGCGTATGTTTGTCATGGGCGTTATTCTCATCGCTCGGTGGAATTCACCCTTTGGCTAACGTGGCTCCTCTGCAATGGAAGGAATGCTACATGTTCCAACATCATCCCTGACCGGGAAGCACAGACGAGAGGATGAGGATGTGTGCGCCTTCCATCCGCCATGGTCATTTGAAGAAGTTCAACTTGTGGGAAACACTTTTAGAAGTGCACATTTTTGTATATATATTTTCAAACTTCTTGATACTTCACTTTCTTTCTACCTGAAGTGATTTCAAGTCAAGGATTGCAAAAGTCCCCAGACTGAACGCAAGTTATAGGAATCTCAAGTCTTTCACAAATTGGTTACTATGTACTTCAAAACCAAATCCTGTCTTGAAAGCCCAACACTTGCTTCAAAACCTAAATAATCTAGTTTGAAAATCTAAATACGATACACTAAGACTGTCCTGAACATCTACTTTGATACCCTAACCATTAATTTGATTTAATTACAGTATGTTTCAGACCACTTTTTATAGCATTTACGGCACTTATTTTTTAAAGGTCTTTAAACATACTTTAAAGGAATGAACATTTATTTTGAGAGACATTTACAGTAGCAGAGCAATAGATATGACAAAAATATTGAAAAACAGTGTAACATTGTTACAGTAGTCAAATCCTTTTTTTGTCCAAACAATCTTAAAATCTCACAATGTGCAATAATCATAAACTGTACCTTATAAAATGATCCAACAGCGCTTGCTATCTGTAGGCCTATAAAGCAGGATGGTAAAGGATTGAGTAATCTCTTTCTAACCTCTTCAGCAAAAATGGGGCTGATCTTGAAGCACTTCCTGTTTTCTATTCTTAAAAGTTTACACTGTGTTAAACACGATAGAGGGCCACCTATTAGTGGCTAAAAATAGAATGAATCTGAAAAAAAAAAGTGAAAGTGAGGTTTATTGTACACCAGTTAATTTGCATTTTTACGGATTGAAACGGCTTTGATTCTGGTCTCGGAACAAATCCAATTTGTAAGTCAAGGTATCACTGTACTAATAAGGGGTTACCCTAATACAAGAACGTTTTCCGCTGTATTTGTTGCGGTCAAATTCTAGCAACCACATTTGCCAGTTTTGACTGTAAAATTTGAGCTCTCTCTCTTTTTCACTGTGCAGTGGAAAAGCAGATTAGTCTTCAGCAATGTCGCGGGTCGCAGCTCTTAAGGTGTGTTGTGCATGCACCGACAGGCCCGTTCAGGTGACTGAATACCTCATGACACCCATCAGTCCAAATTATTCCTTTTCTAGGAAGAGGCCGCTGTAAACACACACGCACAGTATGCATACACCAAGTGCACTCTGAATCCTGCATGCCTGTAATAGATTTGCACTTAAGTATTCCCTCCCGATTGCGCAAAAGTGCTAAAGTTCACTGTCAGTGCATCATTTTTAGCAGCGGGGAAAAGTGCCAGGTGAGATGACGAGGGGGGAGGAGGCGGGTAGGAATGAGAGGAGAACTTCACAAAAGTGAGCGAGAGGTTGTATTTGGAGGGCCGTGATTTTAAAACAGAGCCTGGAATGTAAAGGTAGGAGAACAATGAGGCGCTCTGTTTCCCGTTCACCTCCCCAGTGCATTCCTGATCCGTTTGCCGAAGAGCAGCCTCCTTCCCAGGCACGCTGGTAGTGCTTGGCGGCGGCGGTGGGGGCGGCGGCGGGGGTGTCGATGTTGGGTCAAGACCTCCCATAAAAATGAGTAAACGCGGCAAATCCAAGTTGGAGTCAAATGGGAGCTCAGAGACACATAAAGGAAGTTGGAGATGAGGGTGGAAATGTCTGCTTTTGCTCTCCATCTGCTCTTCAAACATTTGTGGATGTCTCATGCGCGCATTTACTCAACAGGGAATCTTTCTTGGTGGGATGACAGACGCCACCGATGGACTGCGAAGAATTTTATCACATTTATAAACTGCAACTCATGTCTGTCAGCCAAATTGTTTGGAATGAAAACACACGGTTTATTTTGGCTCTTACAACCGTGACCGTCAAGTTGAAGATAAATCAAGACGTTGACTAAATGTTTATTAACACGCTCCTCACAAATATGTTATCCTTTTTAACGTGGTAGCCCACTCGTACTGCCACAGTAAATAAAATTGTTAACAAATCTGATTTTAACTAACAACAATAGTAGTAAAATTCTTGGAACTTCTTCGGATGAACTTCTAGGCTACCATGTCAATCATTTGTGATTGGATGATGCTAGGATGCAAATGCGGAACTTCTGGATGCATACATGCAACTGTTTTGCGCCTTACATACATACATACAGTTTCCCCTTTACAGCAATGTGTTATGCATATTGCTAATAATGGTTACGCAGCGCAAGAAAAAGCACACCATAGATCCCTCCTCCATTCGTCCATGCCAAGACCATTTGTGTACCAAAAATCATATGAATAGAAATCATTTTACATAAAAATTGTGTGTATCCTAAACTGTTCATCAAAACAAACATTCATAACTTGAGATTCCACGATATTTACTTATGTTTATTAAAACACATTACAAAATGTTATTCTTGGGAGACTGGAACGGATCGGTGGCATTTCCATTAGTTTCAATGGGTTAAGATGACTTGAGATATGAGTGCTTTGAGATACGGCAAGTGTGGTCATGGAACTATTTAAATTCATATCACAAGTCACCACTGTGCATCCATTTGCAATTAAATGGTTGGCCCACCCTGTTTCTTTATTTTCCATCGCGTCCTTCCTTGCCCATAATCCTTCCTGCTACAATAGAAGGCCTTATCATTAGCGAGATGGCGCATACACGGTCTTGGCTGCTGGACTTTGGGATTGTGTTTAGCCCTCTGGGTCCTCAGCTCATCGGCCTCATCACACTTAATCCCAGGTCAAGGTTTTTATTCCGGAACACACAATGAGAAATATTTGGGACTGCCGAGCGCAGAATTAGAATCCCGGACGAGCCGGAGCCTTAGTCGGGTTCCAGTAAAGTGATTATTGGATCTAACCAGAGAATTCCTGTAAACTATTTTCTGTGTCTCCTAATTTTCCACTCAAGTCTCAGTCTCCACACTCATCCTCGGATGACGCAACGACAAAGTTTGACTTTTGTGGTGAATGATGTGAATGGCTAGTAATTGACTTGGGTGTGTTTCAATAACTACTGGTCTTGTGTGCTCCCCCCCCCTCCCCCTTCCCTTTTGTACAACGGCTACCTCTCCTCACAGCTTGTCTCGTGTCTATTGCTATGTTCCCTCTGGTAGTGTATTTATTTTAAGAGTCCCATCTTCCCATCTCTGCATATTCCCATCCTTATTTCCACGCAAAGACATGCACTGGCGCCTGAGGGTAACAAGCTGCCAAACAAAGTTGGCTGGTTATTTTGGGGCCGGGGCACAGGAGTCATGAATATGACACCAGAGGAGTTTGAACATCCTTCGTGCGGCCCTGATGGGAGCATTTAGAGGACCGCTGCTCGCTTCTCCTCACCACATTCAAGCATAGTAGAAATTAGGGTTGCAATTTGCAAAGGGTAGAAAATTTACACTAAATCTCCGGAAATTAGGACATATTCTAAATTGGAGACTTTCCGTGGCCATTATGTGAATTAACTGGGAATGGAGGGTAATTTAATGGAAGGGTATCATATTCAAGTACAAGTATAATCATTTTGTTTTGTAACAAGCAGACATTCATACAAAAGGAGTGGCGGTGCATTCAACTCACTTGCATCTCATATTTTGGCTTGCAGCACCACGCAAATAATCAACCGTGTGATGACTTGTAATCCAGTTTCCGACTTTGAAAATTCCAGCAAGCTTGCAACTCTAGTAGAAATTTAAACTACAAAGGTACTTTTTCATATATCTATACCGCAAAATATGCTCCTCCAAAATGTACAGAAAATTAGCGTGGAGTAAGCAGACTCACGAAAGGCAGTAACAATATGGTGATGTTTAGGGTGGCCAGGCGTCCGGATTTAGGCCGGCCGGCCGGCCCTACTTTTCAGACCCAACATCAGCCCCACCCCCGTTTTGTCACAACTGGTCTGTATTGGCCAAGAGTGAAAATCTCGTATATCATTGGTTCAATAAATGTTAACAAATCTCCACGTGTGGCTATCTGTCTATACGTCATTTCCTCAAAGGGCAGCAAAAAGGCAGCGCTAGCAAAAATGCATCTTTTAATATTGAATGGACTAAAGAGCACAATTTCCTGGCCAAAAGCAGCTGAGACTGGTGTCACAGTTTCTGTTTATAAGTATATTACCGTAAAAAAAAACACCACAAAAACAATTTTTATGCAAAACAGCGAGGCCGTGAAAAGTGAAGCTTTGCGTTAAAGCAAGGAAACACTTTTTTAAAATATGTCCTTCTTTTTGAACTCATGGAAGTGGCCAGCCTATTGATGCTCCAAATACTGTCCAGAGTATTTGAGTGTCATGAAAGGTCTAAAATCACATGGATGACTGAGCACAAGTGTTGCTTCCATTGTTCATTTTGGTTGGCTACTACTTCACTTCATTCTGTATTTTTCTCCCCTTGCTGTTAGTTTGATAGAAGCTAGTGTTGACCAACTTTGTGTTGACCAACTCTTTTAAGTCATTATAGCCTTATGTGACTGGTGTCAGTTGAGCCCATTTGTTTGACGAGAAGGCTCACAGGCTGAATGTATGAATGTGTAACTTTTTTTTTTTTTTTTGCTTCTAGTGCTAGCCGCTAGCTAGCTTTGTATGTGTGAGTGGGTTGCTTCCAAAGTGCTAGTTTTCTCTGTGTTGTGTTTTAACATTTTGCAGTTTACTTGTGACAGTTCATGTAAAAAAATAAATGAAACTATTCGTCATTGAAGTTTAGGGACTGCTTAAGTGGTGAATACTGTCATTTTGTCTGGGTGCAAAATTAACTGCAAGGGTTTTTCTTGTCCTAAAGGGCTGTGATAACTGTGGGATTTGAGCAAGGAAGTCTGTTTGGAAACATCTTGATAACATTAGGTGATTCACGGCCATTTTTTTCTGCGTCGAGCCAACTGTTGTCTTTATAATCCCTTCAACTCAATAAGACCAAGTGTTACACCATTTCACTATCAGCTCGGGCGTGAACATGGCCGATTGGCTTGACCTGCTGGATGTCGTGTCAAATGATTGCTAGATTGAGATTTTCTTCATGGCGCTGATAGATGCACATTGTGCCCTTTGTTTACATTTAAGGATGGTTTCTTCAGGTTTGATGCCAAGGTAGAATCTGCCTGATGGGCGAGGGAGTTGCTTTTGAAATAATGGGAGGACGATAAAGGTGCTTTCAAGCAAGTCATGTCATGTCGCTGCCCACAAGCCAACAGGAAATGCACCAATAAACTGATGGCTTTTATGTTGCTTTCTGTTTCAGTTGTGTAATAATTGGAGCTCTCGCATGACCGAAGGTGTATCAACCTGCACGAGCAAAAATTTATTTAATTATATGCTGTGAATACACAACAGTGGAATGTTGAGCACAATTTCAAAGAAAATTCCCACATGGGAAATCATCAAGTCTGCTCCTGGGTTAGACTGTCGTGAACCAGAGATACCATGTGTTCCGATTTGTCCATATTTTGTTACAGGGAGTTGACATATGTTCTGCTGGAAAAAAAAAAAAAAAAAAGTTCAGGAGAGGAGCGAGATTGTATCATGTACAAAGTAGATACCATGGCTTGTGATCGGCTGACTATAAATTGACTCTTTGATGTTTGTTAATGTTTTTACGTATTGTTCAGTATAAAAATCTGGCTTTTAGTACGTCGACACGCGCATCTCATTCGGTTCTGCGGTTGCAGCTGGCTAGCGTGGCCAACATGGTGCATAGCCGTTCCTCAAAATGTAACTCATCGCCCCCCATGCTGGCGAATAAGCTACAATTCTGACAAGCATAGCAAATTAATAAGTGCCTAGAGAGAAAATGTCAAACACAGCCACACCCAGGACATATACGCTAACACGTGTCAGCCAAGAGGAGGGGCCTCTAAGATTAAAAGCATAATAATGTATAGTGGATTAAATATAATATCGGCCATGTTTATTTGCATAGTATATTGCTGAGGTTTGAATTGGATTTGAGATCTACACAATAAATGTTGGGAACATTACATTATATCTATGGATCCTCAGGGGGGCCATCCACAACTCACCCCCCATTCATGTGAAATAGAAAAATATTCCATCCATATGCAGCACATAACTTTACCACAATCATTATCTAGATGTATTTTAAATAAATATTTATCTAATAACCGATCATGTCATAACAAACCAAACGCACCAGAGATAGTAAGATATCAAGATAATAATTATGCGGGATAACTAGACTTTCAAAATTCCCGCAATTTTCCGAGTTTGTTCATGGGAATGAATCACAAGTGTACGATTGTAATTGTTTCTACTTCTACAGATTATGAAGGCTTTGGGCAGATAACGTTGACACGGCCACACGTAGTGGCTGAAATCTGATTGGGCAAAAAAAAATCTAGCATACACATCCTTCAAGCAGTGTAGCCAAGACATAATTTGTGTAAAACCTACAAAATTACAAAAGAAAAATACCCGCAAATGCGTCTGATGTTGTCGGAGTTGCGGTTTCTCGAGCTTTGCTGGGTGTGCGCGTTTTCCGTATAGAATAACGTTGATTTTGTGAGATGTATTGATGTGGTTTCTTCAGTACAAATTGTTATTGGCTGCGTTTTTCTGGTAGAAGAGAAGTCGGGAATGTTATTATATGTTATGGATGTGTGTTTGTGGTGGCGGCGCGGGGAGCGGGGGTCCTTCACTGCAATGTGAAGCGCATTGTGTTGTTCTGCTGTGTGAGGTGAGCTCAGCACTTTCCTTCCCAGTGTGTCATTCATCTCCTCATCTGACAACAGCCAGCCACCCGTCACTGCCAACAGGACGAGCGGAAACCGGAGGCCACCTAATCCCTGGTTGACTCCCCGACCCGTTGGGCTCAGGGCTTTCTATTGTGACCGGCCACGCTCAGCTACTTTCATTGATTTTTATTGGTGCATTTTACCAGGAAGTTGAGGGCACCAGGGAGAAAACCGCTGCCGTGTTTGCCACCTGGCTGACTGCTTGTTCGCTTGATCAAATGAGCAGAGCAAATTTGAACACAAAACCAAACTTGCTTTATTCCCCACCATTGCTACATTCCATGTACAAGTTACAACACGGGTTGCCTGGCTTACATCGTTTTGGAAAGATCGTTGTCAACAAGCTAAAAAACATCCAAGAGACACATTTTTTAAATTGAAAACATTGATGTTATTTCATTCATTTCCCTTTGAGCGCACTTCACATATACATTGTAAACATAGAAACACATTGAATTTTTCTAAATAAAATAAAAATGTAGTATAGCTGTAGACACTTATTTCTCAGAAAATAAGTAGCTACATAATCGCTGCTCTTTTCCACTTTGTGAAGTAATGCTACATCTGAAATGAGCTGATGTTAGCATGCTAGCTATAACTTCCTCAGTAGTTTCAGATCCGATGTTAGCCATGCTAGTTATAGCTTCCTCGGTAGTAAGTTTGTACTATTTATTTCACAAGTTGTAAACAAGTTAACCAGCTGGGTTGCAAACATGAATCTCAAGACTGAAATATAGTAATGTATTAGCGTTTACCTGAATTTGTTAGCATGCTAGTTATAGCTTCCTCAGTAGTTTCAGATCTGATGTTAGCCATGCTAGTTAAAGCTTCCTCGGTAGTAAGTCTGTACTATTTATTTCACCAGTTGTAAACACGTTAACCAGCTGGGTTGCAAACATTAATCTCAAGACAGAAATATAGTAATATATTAACGTTTTCCTGAATTTGTCAAAAAGTGATGGGTGGCATTTTCGTTAATGTGACATATTACAACTATTGCTGCTTATAGCAGCCATTCTTTGTAAGCACAATTTGCATATTTATCCCAAAAATTCCCAGAAGTCTTGTTTAAGCACTACACCAACACCACCTAAGGCCTCTCTCATAATCTTTTCGTCTCGTCGGGTCTTATTAACTGTAGACAAGTTGCAATAGCTCAACTTATTATCTGTGGTTGTTAGCTTCACAATGACTTTTTTTGGGGCCTGTTTAGTCAAATTTCCACGCTTCTTAAAAAGTCATCTTTTGGTTGGACCAAGCCAGTCATTCTATTCTTTACCCCCCTTCAAAGAGGTGGATTTACTTTGGAACATCTCTTTTCAATGGGTGGATCCAGCTTGCCCCTGTTGTCGGTGGTCCGAGAGAAGAAAGGCGGTAAGAGAATGGATTGCGTTTGTTCAAAGCCACATGAAAGCCCGAGTGCAATTGTGAAACAGATGTAATGCCCTTACAGCTGCTAATCCTTTTGGCTAATGACCGACCCCCGTTCATGCACCGTCCTCTACCTACCACCATCTTCTACCCCATGGAACCTCCCCCAACAGAGAGACCCATTGTTCTTCCACGCAATGGCGTGTTGTCACCCTGCATTCGCTCAAGCAGGATGACGTGACATATTGCCGTGATGGATTCAAGTAGCTGAGGAACGGAGCGGTCGGTGATAATGATTTACACATTTATTTGTACTCATTGGTTCAATGTGTTTTTGTGTTCCTTGGCCATACTTCGACCCATTTCGCCCCTCCTCGCAGCGAACATGAGTTTGTTTTACTTGGGCCTGTGGAAGCCACGCACACTTTAACTCACCGCTGCCCTCAGGCACACATGACCTTACTGCCAAACTCCATTGTGGGGCCCCCCTACCACTTACGCCTCGGGTCTCGGGGGCAATTTACCTTGTCAAGTCTCCATGTTAGCCATTCATCCATCTATCCGAGCATGCATTCATCACTGTCACCATCTCATCCATCTTAACTTGTGCAGACGCACCAGGAGGGGCACGTCGTGGCTCCAGCTCCTGGACCAGAATGGAACAGGCCCCTTTTTGCACTCAGCTTCAATAAACAAACACAGCGGCTGGAGGCTGGCGGGGGCCTCTCAAATGACAAACAGCACTTCACTTTGGAGCGCTAAGGAGGGGAAAATGGGGGCCATAAGTTCATCAGATGTTTGGAGGGTTTTTGTTCATGTTCATATCAGGAGTCTTCCTTTGGGTTTTGGGCCTGCGTTGTCAGGTCAACACAGCTACGCTTTCCTCATCTCCAGACTTTGACTCAATGCTGCTGCTTCACTTGGACACACTCGCTGTGTTTTCTTACTTTCATTGAACCCTTGAGGAAGGAAGGAAGCGCTGCGTCAGCTTCACGCTTCCTGCTTCCTGTCATGTCCTGAAAACAATCCGCCTTCTACGTGGACTCAGGAAGCTTCCGTGCACTGTTGTCGAAGAATCCTCTTGGTAAATATGTCGGATAGTCACACTCAGTAGTGGCTTGGTTAGACAACGTGTGCTCAAAACCTACTAGAAGAGCCAGGAAGAACAGCAGACGAAAAAACTTGACCCCTGGTCGCCCGCCATTCATTTCAATGGGGGATTTCGACCCCTGGTCGCCCGCCATTCATTTCAATGGGGGATTTAAGTTTAAAACTTGCTGTTGGAGAGGCTACCTCTGAGAAATTCCATGCAAGTGCTACAACTCAGAGATGCTCTTGATTTCAGAACAAAGATGACAATAATTAGTGAGGGTGGTATAACCAAAACCATATATATCAGTTTATGTTTCAAAGTAAATGATCCATTTTGCCACTTGCTGTCAACTGAAAATGGGCAAATAGGTTGGTTAACTCTTTGACTGCCAAAATTGTTAAATAACGTTTCGTAAAATCCTATGGAGGAGTGCCAAAGACGTTAAAAGACGTTTTTTTCAAAACAGGTGAAACTAACCATTTTCTATTGTTGATTACTCAAAAACGGAATAAGGTAGAAACAAACTTTTTTTTTCTGATGGAAGATGAGAGTCCAATCTTGTTTTGGCAGTATGTGTGTTTCCATAGTCCAAACGCATAATTTTCTATGGACCTTGAAAGATCAGTCAAAATGCTTAAAATTGGCTGGCACCCACGGCATCCCTTTTCTGAAAACGTCTGGCAGTCAAAGAGTTAATGGTTGATGTTGAATTTTTTTAAAGTCAGAAAACTTCCACATGTCAGACAGATCCTCATTTTGGCACAAGTTCTTCTGTGTCATCATGTTCTACTTGTTCTGCAACTTAAGTTTTCTTGTCATTTCAGTCTCCAGCCCATCCATTTTAGCCGCACTACTGTTTTATCTTCACCACACCTCACGATCACACCTTTTGTGTTTTAAGAACTGCAATGTTGAAAAGGATGAGAACCAGTTTACTGCCCAGCACTACTAACAATGGATTAACAGCAGGCCTACTTTATTATTGCGACTGAGGCTTCAAAAAATATTTCATCAGAGGGAAGCAAAATTGAGTGTTGCAACAAGATTGGGAGTCAAATAAAGGTATAAAAGTGGACTTTCTTGAAATTTATTTGGCAATTCATGGATGAAACACCGGTTGTGAATTTTAATGACTCGGCTTTTTTAATTTAACACTTAAAAGTAAAAGCAAAGTACTGAAAATAGTTGGACAACTACCGGTACAAGCATTTCAAAGTTAACATCCGTTCAAATTCATGTAATCTGTGAAGGTTGTAGTGCAGTTTCGGTTCATCACGAAACTTCGCTCCTTAACTTTTTGGATTGACGCTCTTATCATGACGGTAGTCTACGCACAAATTGTGACAAAGACTGGTGGCTACATAAATTGTTTACGTTTTTGGGTACGACAATAGCAAACCCCAGTGTTTGGTTTTATTTCTATCATTTATTTCTAGATACGCTTACATGAACAAACACGGAATTCTTCAGTCCCATAATGGATACTCCAAAGTCAATAGCTCTTTTCTTCTCATTGCAGAATGTATGTGACAGAGTCGCAGTGTGGCTTGTTTGGGTTGAGACCTCCTGTTGCGTGGCGTTCACTGGAATGCATCCCGATGTGACTGTAAGGTCACACAAGATGCAGACAAGAGGCCAGCCTGCCTTTTTTTTTTTTCACTTGCCATGTGGCATTTGGGCAACTCCCATTCGCAAGGCTTTCTCTCTTAGCACTTGAATGGCGTGGCATTCTCCTTGCCTGCTGTTTGCCGCTGAATAGCAACGTTAATGGCTTAGCTGGGGAGAGGGGAGGAAGGAATTTGGGGATTACGAGTGTGGAGAGGTAGAGCTATGAATGTGAGTTGGAGGCGGCAGCTGCTTCCCCTTCTCAATGCTGGAGTCGGGTCTGTCCTGTCTTTTCGTCAGTCCGCCGCGGGATCCTCCGCGGCACCTCGCTTAGGCCCGGTTAATAAGTAGCCAAGCAGCTGGCCGAGGCAGAGGAGCTTCTGTCTTAATGGGAGGCTTGATTGACATGCGAGCGCATTCTTTTCATGCAAACTAGTTGTCTTTGTTCCTCCAGCCGCTCTTCCAAGTTAATGTACACCTTTGCACAGGAGCTCATCTGCTGTGTGTCGAGGAGTAAATGCTACTGATATGATGCAGCGTGCTCTTTTGTGGCTTATAGATGGGGCTGAACAATCAAATCACATTCAAATCATCGCAATGTAGCTAGTTGGCTGCAATTTTCACATCGCACCGGCTGCAATTTGAGGGGGAAAGGAAAAATCGGCTTCACTTGAGTCGGACAATAGGCTTAGATTTTTATTTTTTTTTACGTGTGTGTATTTTTATTTATTTACATATTAATGTAGTGTCAAGATGAGGTCAGTGCTTCAGAAGTGCAGTCCATATTTTGCAAATCAGTTTCATGAAACATGTAATGTTTTTTTCTTCTTCTGTTGATTCTCTCATTTAAAAAAAATATTTCAAAATTATTTTTATAATATTTAGTTGTCTGTTATATCATCTTTTTTTGTGTCAAATCCCAAGTATTCTTTCAAGGATGACACCATTCAATAGTGATTATCAATACAGAGCAAGCAAATTGGTGCAAATTTTTACTTCAGCAGGCGTCCAAAGGTGAAAAATTTTGTCTGCCAGTCCTGACTTAAATGAAATTGGTTCGAAATGCTGCTGTTCACCGGAACACAAAAGAGCACTTCATTCCTATTCTGGCCTCCCTCAACTGGCTGACTGTGCACTTAAATGTTGATTTTAAGATTCTGCTATTGTTTTGAACCCTCAACGTGGTTATTCCTTGGTGTTCAACACAGCACGAGACTTGAGCCCTTTGTGTTTTATTTGTTGTTTTTAACTTCGTTCCTTATATTCTTTTTAAATTTATGTTCAATTGTTTTGATTTTTATTTCTACAGAACTTTTTTTTGCAGGAGTGTTTTTTTTAATTAAATAAACACTGTAAACGTATTTGAGCACACAAAATAATTGCAAGCATAAAATGTAGAGAAAATACTGTAGCATCTGTATCATTTGCAGAACCAGGTGAGGTGGCATGTAATGTTGGCGAGCTAGATTGAGGCTGGTTGGCGCAAAACCTTAAGTATGTGTGTGAGTGTTTAAGTGTGAGCTGTGGCCAACAGCAGTTCCCAGCAGTTTGTGCTTTATTGTCAATAAACGGCTGAAAGCATGCAAGACATTTCAGATTTCCACGACAGACAAGTTTAACGTTCTTCACAAAGAAATCTACAATGGGGCTGTGGTTGGTAAATTGCTACATAGCGTGGGAAAACAGCGTTACAAATGTCACAACTCACTAGTAATTTCATTTGGTACATAAAAAAAGATACATGGTTTGTTTTGGAAACAAGTTCACTTTCTCCACCAGCTTAAGTTTTACAATATCTCCCACTAAGGTTACAGTTTGTTTTCTTTCGTGTGTGAAAATTCTCAAACTGATACTGCAAAAAAAAAAAAAAAATAAATCTTTAAAAAATCATTTTGGCTTTGTGTACGCAGGATCAATGTTTAATACGTATCAGATCAAGATTGCGAAGTGTAAATATAACACAGATGCCTTTGGCCTTGTCAAATGCAAGTTGAACATTTGTATGGGCAGAACGTCGCCATTTCAAAGAATGTCAGTGTTTTAAGTCAAGCATGACTGGAACTTATAGCCTCGCACGGTACTCGTCTTCCTGCTGTGGAATGCGGGACGACTGGTTGTGTTTGTTGTAAGAGTGGCGGCAGTTTGCAAAGAGAAGAAGTATCGGTGGCGCTGTTCCAGAGATGGAGCGCTGTTGTAATGACTTGAGTCAACACCGCACAGCCCGTTTCCTTCTCATATCTCTTGTCACCTTTGACCTTTGTCTAATGACACGTCCACTGAAGCTTGCTGTCTCACACACACGAGGTAAAAAGTTCACAACACTGGCGAAATCTTCAAGGAGGCCGGGCCGGCTGCTTCTGTGTCACATTTGATGGTTCCCTCAAATCACACTTGCAAATGTCTTCTTTTTTTTTTTCCTTCTTCTATGCAGAATGTCAACCCGGCTTCTTCAAAGCGGAAGCTTCCGGTGAGGAGTGTCAGCCGTGTCCTGCCAACACTCAGGGGCCGGGCTCGGGGGCTTTGTTGTGTTCCTGCATGGATGGCTTCTTTCGGGCCCCCAGCGACCCCCCCACCGGACCATGCTCAGGTGATGACACGCCCTCATCTCTTTTCTCACACCAACAAGTGTGACTTCTAGTTCATATGGACAGAAAGTATAGGGACGGGTTATGCGTCTCACTAGGGTTTTGGACAAGTGCTTGTGTTTGGAAATCAAAAGGACACAAGGGACATGAGAAGACGGCCATTTTGGGCAACTTACTCATACATAGAGCAAGGTTCACCAACTTGCTTAAAACAGAGCTACTTCTTGGGTAAATGGCTACCAGTTGCGTACGCACTTCTGAAAGAAGAAATTTACTTAAGGTGGAAGTCAACTTTGACTCATTTGCTAAAAACCTATAAATACGTTCTATTTTAAGTATCACCATGCTCCCAAAGACGTCTTTATACATTTATGTTTTTTTATGCTAGAGCATACAGAAGGCTTTGATTCAGCCTCTGAACTAAAGAGAATACTTGAAGCAAAAAGCTGTTTCCCCCACCGTTTTAAACAGATTTGTGAATAATGATGAAACTTAGCTATATTCTAAACGGAAATGGATAGAAATATACGTTAAAGAGGAGATTCTAATCTTTTTTTACAGCAATAGAACAGAATATTATGTGGGCCTTGCAAAATCTGTCAAAATACAGTTAACAGCCGGAGGAGTGAAGGGGGTTGCTTCAGTGAAAATGGTTGGGAGTAAATGAGTTAAAACATTTGACAATAATATGTTATATGTGACTTCACTAGTCTAAACATGTCATTCTGATTAATATTACTTTTTTTATGAGTGAATATTAGTTATGAAGCAAAATCCAGCCTTTTTATTCATCTCAAGGGCGGCCATTTTGCCACTTGCTGTTGACAAAAAATGACATCACAGCTGCTCAGGGCTCAGGCAATGAGCAATCACAGCTCACCTGTTTTCTGAAGCTGGGCTGTGAGCAACTGTGATGTCATTTTCACTTGACAGCAAGTGGCAAAATGGCCGCCTTCTGATATTGATCAAATATGCGGGATTTTGCTGCTTAATTTATATTCCACTAACATTAACCAGAATATCGTATTTAGACTAGTGGAGCTGTATAAAACATTGTCAAGAAAATGTTTTCTTCCCATCCACCTTCCCCTTTAAATCACTTGGTGGTAGCTTGTCGCCACAAACGGTATTGTTTGACCATGCGCTACAATAATTGGCTTTTAATCATAAGTTTGAAGTAAAAAAAATATTTTTTAGACAAAACAAAAAAATCCAGTGGAGAGAATTCATACCTTGCTGACGGTTTCAGCTGTCACTACCGCCTTCGTCACATCGAAACACATCAGGAAAACCATCAAAACAAGGCTCCTTGACCCAATCACAAGTGCGCTCCACAACACGTCACACAAGGAAGTGTGACAGCTCTGACAAAGCTGAAACTACTTCTAACGTCCACGTTCATCCTCTGTTCAGGCCTCCCGTCTGCTCCCAAAGACCTCACGGCCACCACCACACAACTCTCCGCCGGAAAACTCCTCCTCTTCTGGAGTCCACCAGACGACAGCGGCGGTCGGACGGACCTCACGTACAGCGTGGAGTGCCAACGTTGCGAGGGCTCCTCCTGCCAGCCGTGCGGGGACAAGATCCACTACGACCCGTCCAGCGCCGGCCTGACCGACACCAGGGTGTCCGTGAGCGAGCTGGACGCCCACCTCAACTACACCTTCACCGTGGAGGCTCACAGCGGCGTGTCCATGTTCGCCGTTCAGGAAACGCCAGCCACCAGCACTCTGACGACATCGCTGCACTACACAGGTGACGAACGAGGGTTGCTGTCTTCTATAGAGCAGAACATGGAAGTTCTTCCAGCTGAAGTCGTCCCTGTGTGTCCTCAGATCCCCCCAAAATCACCTCCGTTCGAATGGTGGAGAGAACGGCCACCAAGTTGTCCATCTCCTGGGACGTGTCCCCCCGACCGCGTTTCCAACCTCGGCCCTTCCGCTATGAACTGACCTATCGCAAGAAGGTGCTCGTCTTCCCACACTTCACATCGCACTACTGCAACAAACGCACTTGTTCTATCATCTGCATGGATTGCAGAACTCTTTTGGTGCATGTTCTATTAATCAAAAGTCAAAGAAATCCAGATAAAAGGCTTTTTTTTTTCTTCATAAAATCTGTGTTATTGACATGATAGTTACAATGTATACAAACACAATAATACAGCACAGATCTGGAAGAAAAACAGTAGTTTTATTGTGACTGGGCTTGTTAAGTAGTGGGAAAAACTCCAGAAACTTTCCATGGGAAGTTGAGCTGAGGAATTTTTTTTACTACGCTGTTTACTATGGATACTTTCCATGTAAGTGATTGATGAGATGAGAATGAATGTTAAATGTTAACTGGAACTTTGAAATAATTTATACCATCGGTATCAGTAACAGCGGACCCCCGCAAGTAGCGAAAATCAAAAATGTGTAATTAACGGCCATTGGAAATACACTGAAAAAAATATTAAACCCCCAAAAAATCATGAAAACAAACTTCAAATAAGTGTTTTAAGAGTTAAGAGTTAATTGACATCACTAAAAAAAAAAAATGTTTTAAATTGGGAAAAAAATCTGCAAATGTGAATCAACGGGTGCCAAACTGCATGTATGCGGGAGCATATCATTTTATGGTAATTAGTAATTAGTCATGTTCAATATTTGACATACTGATGCATTTGTGAATATACATAGTAAGGGCAAAAAACTACCCAACAACTAAATTGGTGGCTTATCAATGTTTTCAACTACAGTGCAGGTGTCTTAGCAGCAAATCCACATTTTGCCAGTTTCTTATGCAAAGTCATCTGAATTCCTGATCATTCTCTTCACATCTGTGCAGTGTCTCACCTGCCATGTATTATTTTTTTGTTAACCAAAATGGAGCCAAATGAGCACTTTGTAGCCGTGTCTTTTCCTTAAGAGCACAAATGATGTTGAGCTTACTTGAAACCCTCTGGCGTCCTCTCAGGATGACAATCTGGACGTGACCACCTACACGGTGCTGATCCTGGAGAAGAGTTCGGTCCAGATCAGCGACCTGGCCCCCGGCACGGCCTACCTGTTCAGGGTGCAGGCCCTCGGCAGCGACGGCAGTCCCGGAGGCTCCAGTGTGGAGGAGCAGTTTGAAACCTCATCCGCAGGTCGGCAGGGGGAAGCACCCATGCCACTGTTTTGACACGGCACGTCTTTAATTCATGCGTTTATGCTTACCTTTTTGCAGAACCGCTGACTCAGACCAACCCTGCACTCATTTTTGGTGTGCCGGTTGCAGGCGCGGCTGTGTTGTTCATACTGGTCGTGGTGGTCTTCCTCCGCAGACGGTCAGTAAGCACTTCTCCTCTTCCTCCACAGGGCCTCTAAATGAACTTTACATTCAAACTGCCGTCACCTCTGCTTTTCTTTCTTCCTTTTGTCAATTCTGCATCTCAATGTGTTCCGACCCTCAAGGGAACAAAACCAAAGTGTTGCATGTTCGTTGGTTCTCTACTTGGGATTGTCGGGGACTTTAAAAGGAAATGTGTCCGGAGCGCGGCATTGTCGGTGAGAAGAGGGAGAGGCCTCTCGGTACAAAGTGCTTCTCTGTCTTGTAATGTTGAGCCGAAGCGTTCCTGTAGCAGCCTGAAGATTGTCCTCGTCCACCTTCCTCGCAGCTGTCTACTCGTCACCGCTTTGAATCAATCGCTTCAGCAAACACGGCTCATCGTTAGCGCGGATCAAAGGCATCCTTTGTGAAAGCCATGACAAAAAGGTTGCAATGTGCCATTGATATTAAAGCAGGAAGTGCAATACGTAACAACCCCGCCTCCCCCGCCACCCACTTCAAGTCGGAATTTTACAGCATTGAGGTGATGAAATACAGATTAGCTCTTTGACTGCAAAAAAACGTTAAATAACGTTTAATAAAATCCTATGGAGGAGTGCCAAAGACGTTAAAAGACGTTTTTTTCAAAACAGAGGTGAAACTAACCATTTTCTATTGTTGATTACTGAAAAACGGAATAAGGTAGAAACAAACTTTTTTTTCTGATAAAAGATGAGAGTCCAATCTTCCATTTGGTAGTATGTGTGTTTCCATAGTCCAAACACATAATTTTCTGTGGAACTTGAAAGATCAGTCAAAAATGCTTAAATCGGCAGGCACCCACGGCATCCCTTTTCTGAAAACGTCTGGCAGTCAAAGAGTTAGATACAATGAGAATGAATTTTACACACAAAAATACAACATTTTAGCACCATTTTTAGCACTTGGTGTGATTCCCAAGTTTTTATATGAACAATTAAAAAATTATTCAAAAGAATGTTTGATTCAGGCCAGCAGAAGAACTTTTGTGTTATGGATTTCAACTGCAACTACTTTTTGGTGTCCCGGGGGCTCCAAAACTGCAGTATTGGTTTTGTAGCAATTACCATTAGGGCTGGGCAATATATCAAAAAAAATAATAAATATTTTAATATTTATTACAATAATTTTATATTTTCAAAACGTTATCTTTTTAAAAATATAGAGCTTTAAAAATCGAAATGAGTTCATTTGAGTAGCAATTCTAAAGCTTCAAATTTGGCCTCATGTAATTTGTGTCTTATTCAGGAAAAGAAACTCTCACACCAGACAAGGACCAGAAGATGCCTACTTCTCCACCTCGGGTACCTAAAAGAAAAAAAAAAAAACATCTCATCTTTCTTCTCACATCATTCTTCTGACGATCTGCTGATCTTTATTGTCGTATACCTCCGCAGAGCAACTAAAACCCCTGAAGACCTACGTGGACCCGCACACCTACGAGGACCCCAACACAGCCGTGCTGAAGTTTGCCACCGAAATCCACCCCAGCCACATCAGCAAACAGAAAGTCATCGGCGCTGGTGAGTGACAGCCCCGGCGACTTGCTGAGAGACGTTGCCATCCCCAGTGGGGCTGTTTACACGGCGGCGCATTTTCCGCAACTTCACGTGTCGATTGATTGACAGCCGCCTCCCTCCTTCAGTAAGATGAACATCTACCTGCCCTGTTGCGGCAACTCTTGCCAAGTTGTGATGCATCAGCACCTCACAAATCTCCCACGCATGTGATGTTTATTCAAGTGGGAGTCTTTTAATTTTTTTTATTGCCCTCCAATGTACACCCCCACCCCTTTTTTCCCATGGACATACCCCCTCCCTGCCTTTCTCCTCATGTGACAGCTGATTCCCATACCCCCCCCCCCCCCCACACCAAAGGCCACCCGCTGCTTAAACAACACCCAACCTTGAACACACCTCTGCGGGAGTGCCTCGGGCCAAACAGCCACACACACTTTTTTTTTTCCCCCCCCCTCCGTCCGTTCACACAAAGAAATCCACCGCCGGCCGAAAAACAAAACTTGTATATCCTTGTAAAAAAACTATATCTCCTTGCAGGAGAATTTGGCGAGGTGTACCGTGGTATTCTGAAGGTCCCGGGCCGGAAAGAAGTGGCCGTGGCCGTCAAGACATTGAAACCCGGCTACTCGGAGAAACAGAGGCAAGACTTTCTGGGCGAGGCGTCCATCATGGGACAATTCTCCCACCAGAATATCATCCGCCTGGAGGGGGTGGTGACCAAATGTGAGGACTCAAATTTGGAAACATCATCTCACCTGTTAGTTAACGTGTTTTTTGTTTTATGTGCAGTCAAACACGCCATGATTGTGACTGAATACATGGAGAACGGAGCACTGGACCGATACCTCAGGGTGAGTTCACTTGAATTCAACTCTTACAAACACTGGACAAATAATCCAAATACTAGTTTGGGGATGGCCCCTCTTCCTTCAAGGAGGTCACGAGCGTCCTTATTTGTAGCCTATATTGTGTGTGTGTGTGTACAAGAAATACAGACGCTCCCCAACTTACGAACGAGTTACGTTCCGAGCGATCGTTCGTAAGGTGAATTTGTTCGTAAGTTGCTTCAGTGCTATATTTTGTATTATAATTTATGTTTAAAGAGAATACGTACAGTACTGTACTACGTATGTTAGAGAGAGAGAGCGAGAGACACACACAGTATGTACATGTACGTAATAAGATAAATAAAATGAAGTTTAACTTACTTTTGGAAGATGTACTCGATGCTTAAGGATTTGATGGAGGAGGAAGAGGAGGATTTTATATCATGAGAGGTTCTTCGTCGTTGCTGGAATGGGTTTCAAAAGTTACTTCCTCCTCCGTAACTTCAATGTCGGAAGAAGTTGAGGGTCGCGGAGAAGAAGATGAGGGTTGATGATTATCTTCCTTGGAGGATTTACTAGAAACTGGCCGAAAGAAGCGATCTAACGATGATTGCACAGTTTTCTTCTTTTTTCATCATAAATGATGCGGTAGCACTGTATGGCATCATTCAATTGATTTGCAACCTTTGCGCAACGTTCAATATTTGGGTCTTGCTGCTCGAAGAGTGCGATGGCTTTATCTATGAGCGACAGGCGTTTCTTCTTCTTCCTCCTCCTCGACACGTTGCTGAGCCTCCAATGCTGGGTGAGCTCTCACAGCGCCAAGCGTCGGTATTAGCGGCGGAAAGAAGCACTACAGTACTCGGAAAAAGGTGCGAAATAAAAAATCGAACTTACAGCATCTCTTTCCAAACATTTTTTGACATGCGCGCAGACATGTTCGTATGTACCGTTGTTCGTAACTCGAATGTTCGGAAGTAGGGGAGCGTCTGTACTTGGGCGGAAGGGCCTAAACACCAGTGGGATGTTTGTTGACCCAAAAGAGTAAAAAGGAGCTCCTTTTTACTTTTACTGGCCTCTAACAAATGTGATTATATAAATGTTTTTTTCAATTTGAAACCGCTGCCAAGTGTCACAAAATTTCCTGGCATTCTTTGTTAAAGAAAGGATACAAAATTACTTGCGTTAAAGATCATGGGGATGGTTGAAGTTGGTGTAGGGGGGTATTGTGTAAATCAGCATTTTACAAAATTGACTACAGTCACAACTCACAGACACATTTTCAAAATTAGGAAGCTAACAAAAGTTTACTGGGTTGGTTAATTTCACACTTGACGGTGGGCAAGCACTACAGAGATACAACTTTGGACAAATGCTAAAGTAGCTAGTTATGAAAAACACTCAATAACTTTATTAAATCACAATTCTAAGAACATACAAACGAGCATTAAGTGCAATCTGTTAGGTGCTCAATTTGCTGGCTCTATTTTCTACACCCAAGCAAACTTTGAGGCAGATGTCTTATCGTATTATTAATTTCTTGACATGCTTCTCTTAGGAAAAGACACATTATCAAGTGTGTGTTTTTTCTTAAATATATCGCTGGCGTCGGGCCGGGTCACATTTGGCACACTTTAATTAATTAATTATTTTGTTATTTTTCCAACGTATCTCTTTGATGATACAGTGGTAACGGTTGAACAAACAAACCGTTTTGGGGATCTCCTGAAAAGTGAGGTTACAGAGGTTACCCCAACAGAAGAGTTTGCTACATACATTTTTTTTTTCCATTTAACCTTTATTTAACCAGGTTGGTCCTGATGAGATTTAAAACCTCTTTTTCAAGAGAGGCCTGGCCAAGACTGGCAGCAGCAAAACAACACAAAGTTACAGACATGCAGTACAGAGTGAGACAAATGTACAAAGTACAAACATTTTGGATTCAATAATCAATACAATTGTTAAAGAGCCAAGGTAAAAAGCATTGACACTGTATGGAAGCTGTTTCCATGTCTTTCAATTTTGATTTAAAAACATTTTTATTTATTTATTTATTTTTTTTCTGGGGAGCTCAGTATCTCTTTGACTGCCAGACGTTTTCAGAAAAGGGATGCCGTGGGTGCCAGCCGATTTAAGCATTTTGGCTGATCTTTCAAGGTCCACAGAAAATGATGTGTTTGGACTATGGAAACACACATACTACTAAATGAAAGATTGGACTCTCATCTTTCATCAGAAAAAAAAGTTTGTTTCTACCTTATTCCGTTTTTCAGTAATCAACAATAGAAAATGGTTAGTTTCACCTCTGTTTTGAAAAAACGTATTTTAACGTCTTTGGCACTCCTCCCTAGGATTTTACTAAACGTTATTTAACGTTTTGGGCAGTCAAAGAGGTATTGTTCATTCGGTAATTTTACCGATTTGACATGTCATCATCATTGCTCTCATTTAAAAACATTTAAGGACTTCCGTTTCTTGAGCTTTAAGTCATCCAGGCTGAGGGTTCTGAGTACCCAAATGCGTTTTTTTTTACCAATTTATGTCCGTACGTTTGGGATAGAGAGCAAAAAAGAGGTCCTGCGAATGCAACAAATACTGTCTGCTACGCTGCCTGAAAAAACACAAAGAAATATCCAAAAATAAATGAATAAACTTTAACTACAACTGTATACAGTACCAACTTTTGCGCTCCACTTATTCTAAACCTTAGCGATTATTGTGTGTTCATCTGTGTACTGGAGCTGATAAGGTTTTTGTTGTTTTTCTTCTTGCCTTCAGGACCGCGACGGTGAAATTTCCTCCTTCCAGCTGGTGGGCATGTTGCGGGGCATCGCGGCGGGCATGAAGTACCTCTCAGATATGAGCTACGTGCACCGCGACCTGGCCGCTCGCAACATCCTGGTCAACAACACTCTGGAGTGTAAAGTGTCCGATTTTGGCTTATCGCGAGTTCTGGAAGACGAGCCTGAGGGGACGTACACCACAAGCGTGAGTAGACGGATGGATGTCTGCGAGACGATATTTCGCAGGCACGTCTGGATGAGGTTGCTGCCTTTTTACTCGCCAGGGAGGAAAGATCCCCATTCGGTGGACGGCCCCGGAGGCAATCGCGTACAGGAAGTTCACGTCGGCGAGCGACGTGTGGAGTTTTGGCATCGTTATGTGGGAGGTGATGGCGTTTGGCGAAAGGCCCTACTGGGACATGAGTAATCACGAGGTGAGATTTATTTATTTTTTGTGCACAGTTCGCCGGCCGCTCTGAGTCATCAGCAGAGCTCGTGCTAAATTGTCCGCAGGTGATGAAAGCAATCAACGAGGCCTTCCGGCTGCCGGCGCCCATGGACTGCCCCTCGGCTGTTTACCAGCTCATGCTGCAGTGCTGGCTCCAGGACCGCTCCAAGAGGCCACGTTTCGGGGACATTGTCAGCCTGTTGGACAAACTGCTGCGGAGTCCAGACTCCCTCAAGGCCATTGCTGACTTTGACCCACGGTAACCTTTATTCACATCCAAAAATGGGGAAAATATCAGCTGTGGCCATAACATGAGATGTGTCAGAAAAGATCCAGGACCGGTATCAAAACCAACAACAAACCGAGTTTTTCCCTTTGTGAGCTATTTGCTCACGATTGGCTGAGCATCTGACAGTTCCTTTTTGAGAAGAATATCGTTAGTTTTTCCCTCTTTCTGATGCTCAAGCGAGTCATCAATAAGGTCCGTTTTAAAGACGTGAACAATATCAAGATGGTCGTGACGACGGAGCTGCGCAGTAACCCGGAAGAATCTTTTCCAAGAGTACATGAGGGTGTGGCAGGGAAGGCTTCGCTCCAGACAGATTAATTTGTAGAGAAAAAACTAGTAGTTAGAAGCTTGGATTCGAAATACATCTTTTGTGATACCAGTCCTGGAACTTCTCTGACACACTTTGTAATATTACATCTGCACAAAATGCTCGTTTCCTTTTTCTTTTTAGAACATGTTTGTAATAATATTAACATTATTTGTAACCACAACTATAGTGATAACCTGCTAACCTATTTCTTGGTAGCTTTAACTCATCAGTATATAGGTAGTTTTTACCCCTTTTTGGACCAAAATCCTCAACCCAATGCACTAGATATAAATAACCAAGCATTGGCTCTGCCAAAGGCTGCAACTATCGATGATTTTCATTTTTTATATTTGATTAATCTGGCGAGTATTTTGTGTAATTAATAATAATCATAATAAAAAATGTTTACATTTCCATCCCTTTATTCAAAAACAGGACATTATCTCAAATTCACAGTGCAAAAAATGCACAAATAAAAATAAATTATGATTTAGTTACTGCTTTGTATTTACTGTTGAGAAGCTGAAATTCCGAACATTTAGACAGTAAAAAAAAAAAAAAAGGTGTCTAAAACGTTTCATTGGTTATCAAAGTTAATATGTTGATAATAATCCTGTCAAAGTGAAAGTGTTAACTAATTAATTAATCACAAAAAAATGATCGCATTAATCATGTATTAACGCAGATTAATCACACTATATTAATTATGACCACAGATGTTCCTTTATCTTGACAGCGGATGGCTCTGTAAAAAGTAGCACAGGTTCATGTCAAACTACTGCCGTCAACCCCCCCCCCCATTTTAAATGACACAAGTAATTAACTGATGAGAAAAAGAGGAGGACGAGAGTGTGCAGTGGATCAAAATGTTAAAGAGACGTCATCATAACATTAAATGTCGAAAGAATTAACACATAACTGGTGCTCTTCAATTTTGGCGGGCACATTTTTTTGGGATAATAAAGCCTTTTTAATTTAGCGATTAATCATGATTAATCAAAATTCTAAGATGTGATTAATCTGATTGAATTTTTTTATTTTTTGACAGGTCTAGTTGATATTAATCAATTAGTTGTCAATTATTCTATTAATTGTTGTCCCTTTTGGGTACAGCACTGGGCTACATAATTTACCGTATTTGGTTTACTTTTGACTCAGCAGTTTTAAGTGTAAAGAGGTCGAGGTCAGCCAATGACAATGGACAGGTTTAGTATAATATGAGTGAATTTTATTCATTGAACTGTAAAGATATTCTGAAAAGTCTGCCATTGTAGCTTATTGATGAGTACAGATTAAGAAAAGTTGTTGTTGTTGCTGTTTTTCAAGTTCGAGAGAGAGTGCGCTCCATTTGCTTACCCAGACGTCCAAGTTGAGCAAATGTGCACACATTATATCTTGTTTGAGAGGCATTGAGTGGTTGTGTCTCATAGTCGAGAAACACAGACGCTCTTAAAGTGTCTTTTTGTGTGCGAGAGTGCGCAAGAAGGCGTGTCTTCTTTCTTTCTTTTTTTGACAGTGAGAAGGGACAAAAGGCCGCCACTGTCGAATCTCAGTCATCACTTTTTCCCCGACTGCTCCAACTGGTTTTCATCACTGTGTCTTCCCACACTGTTATTAAAGTTGTCTCTCATCTGCTTTATTATTCTTATTGTAACAACACGACATTTTCTTGTTCTCTTCACGCAGCGTATCCATCCGCCTGCCCAGCGTCAGCGGTTCGGACGGCTCGCCCTTCAGGTCGGTGTCCGAGTGGCTGGAATCCATCAAGATGAGCCAGTACAGCGACAACTTCAGCTGCGCCGGCGTCGTCAGCATGGAGCAAGTCCTGCAGATGAAGAACGAGTAAGCGCTCACATTCGCTGACGCCACATATTCCTTTTTATATTCTTGTGTTTTTTTTTTTTTGGTTTTGCTCGATACATTATATCGCAAGAGTGTTTTTACTCCCAGCGGGACTTCTGTTCCTGACTTGGTCCAAGTCGTTTCTCCAATCTGCAAAATGGCTGGCGTCATCATTATCATCCCCAGGCCTCAGTCAGGACTTGTCAAATGTTTGTGATGGAAAAAGTAGGACGAAAGACGTGGCTTTCTTTTCTTTTTGAGGTCACGCCACTTCTTCTTTCTCTCATCACTTCATCCCTCGCTCTGCCCGCACGCTTTGCCCTGAGCGGCGCACATTTGCAAACCCTCAAAAAGTCACTTGTGGCTGTTGAAGGCAAAATGCTTTTTGTGGCTTTTTTTTGGGGCGGGGGGGGGTTAAACGAAGAGAACATTCTTGAAGAAATTGAAGGTGTAAGAGGAGTTAAGTCTTATCTTTCACATGTATGGGAACACTTAGAAGGCGGCAATTGAAGGAAATTGCCCAAACATTTGGAGAAAAGGCTTAGTCAAGCACATCCTATCTGCCTGTTTGGGACAATAATGAAGGCCAGAGCTTTTCCGAAGCGGGCGAGCAGCCAATAGGAAGCCGCAAGAGGCATCTTCCCTGCCCTGCTGCTGTGCCTGCCGCGCACATCTTTAACTGGCTGCGATTTGGGAAGATTGAGAAGCAGATGACAAACTCCTTTCAAGTGTTTGTCATGGAGAACGCTGTGATTGCGCGGCTCCATCTGCAAGCACTCCGAAGGCCACCGGCAGCCAAGTGAATCATTGTTAAATCATTAAAGCCGCTAATGAAGGCTTCGACTTAAGCGTCGTCCTTTCATGTTGTGACGTTCAACCCCGCTCCACATGCGTAAAGTGCAAGCGGATGTTTAATGACTTCAAGGCACGGGAGCGTGAAAAGTGTTGGAAGGGGGCCAAAGTGTAAGCGCTGCCAAAATATCATGTTTCTCTCATCTCTCTGTCACAGGGACATTAAGAACATCGGGGTGAGGCTGCCCGGACATTTGAAAAGAATCGCCTACAGCATTTTGGGCTTAAAGGACCAGACCAGCACCCTGAGTGTGTTCGCGGTGTGAACGGCGTCACCGAGGTCTTGAAACCCCAAGCACTGAAGCAGAGAGCCCTTTGGACTCCCAATTGAGCCGGAGCGCAGCAAACATTGGCAAGCGGTGGAGGAAATACACAAACAGACTCATTCCTGTTTAAAAAAAGATTTGTCACTCGTGGGAAATGGCTTCACATGTGCGTTCATTGTGGAGCAAAAGCAGAAGGTGTGGCAGCGTGGGCGAGAGAGAAAGAGAGAGAGAGAGAGCGAAAGCCCAGCGTCCACTTCCTGTTCACCCAGCGTTTGAAACCAGCTTGAGATGGCCCAAACCAAACTAAGCTATAATCTCGTAAGCAAAAAAAGTGAGGCTTATATGTATGAGGTACTCTGTAAATAATCGACTTTTCTTTTCTTTGTATTTGGGAGTTGGCCCAAACCACGGGGATTAAAGTATTTCTAATGTAGCACTTCCTTTGAAAATATTGTGGTTTTGGGTTTGTCTAGAAGGGACAGGAAATAGCTTATTATGCTTTTAAAAATGAAAAGCAATGGTGCAAATGAGAAGGCACTCGATCTGATCTGCCGGTAATGAAGATGGAGCGGGTAAGCATGGCCAGAATGCAAAACAGAAAAAGAAAAAAAATATGTCATGAGGATGAGTCTTGTCGTGGTGCAGATGATTTGTGACTAAATAATAGTTTGGATGTCTTGTCTATTTTTGTAACCTACACACATTCTCGTGTGCTGTTCTGGAGGACATGGGAAACAAATGCTTTGACAACGAAGTGCGACATTTTTAAAGTGCCTGTTTGATTTTCTTTTTTAATTGATGACTGCAAATTGTTGTGTTACTGATGTACAACCTTTCTTGACTTGAATTTTTCAAATGATCCTTTTTGTAAATGATAGATGTAGCTTTGGAAAAGGGATTCTTTTTGTGTTACATTTGATATGATGTCACTTAATAGATCATTTTGTACAGTTTCCACTTTTTTCTTTCCAAAGCCATTTTAGCTGCCTCTCCAAAAATCATCCTTCAGCAATCCTTCATTTTTTGCCTTTAAAAAAAATGTATTTAATAGATTATTTATTTTTACTTTATTTATTCATCCTCATAAAACACTGAGCTCGGATTAGAATCGAAGGTGGCTCTGTCATTAAAAAAAAAGAAGTCCCTTTTATTGTTGAGTTCATGCATATGCGGAGCAATAAAGACTTAAATTCTGATTTTTTTTTTTATACACAATGTTGTCACGCTTTCTTGGATGTGAATGTTTTTAAATTGTGCTTGTCAAACATAAAGGAGGTTCAGTCATGAGATTTGGGTCATTCCAAAGAAAATCATTTTTGGGTTGGGACTGGAGAAATATGGAAACCCATTTCTGCCTATAAAATAAATGAATAAAAGGAAAATAATTTAAAAAGTTTAATTAAAATGACGTGATGCTAAGGCTTAATATTTAAAAAATAAGTCATAATGATGAGAGCCTCTCATTACGAGATACAAAGTAAAATTTATGAGCGTTGTAATTATTATGACTTATCTTATTAAGGCTGCATTTTATAAATTATCTTATAATTAAGACTTACAGTAGTGCCTCATTTGTATTAATAGTATTTCATGCACATGACTTAGTATGTGAAAACTGTGAGGAAACCATTTTTAACTTACATATACTGTACTTGTCTTCTTTTTTTTGCCTACGTTCATCGAAAGGCGTTGCTTGCGAGCAAGCTAGCGAATCAATAGCAGGTGCTTTGTTGCGGAAGTAGACCAAAAAACAACACATGTGGCTTAAAAAAAGAAAGAAAGAAGCGATTTCGAAAAGGAAGACGTGCCTGTCCCGTGAATGATGGCTTTTCACAAGTACACGCGAGCGTAAGTAAACTACACACATAAGAACGTGTGGGGGTCTCTTTCTTTTTTAAGCCATTGAAAATGTACTGGAGTTCTTTTCTGAGTTTGACATAAACATGATTGATGGATGATGTTTCCAACTGCCTATATTAATACCTTATACATTAAATTATGATCCAAAACACCTAATTTCAAACCCCCAAATTGTCTTTACAATATGTTTTATGTAGTCTAAACACGCACTTATTATGATTAATATTACATTTGATAATATTAATAATATTAATTAATATTACAATATGAGTTAAGCAACAAAATCCACCCGTTTTTAATCCATCTGAGGGGACGGCCATTTTGCATCTTGCTGTCGACTGAAAATGAAATGACTCAGTTACATTTTTTTTTCTTTCTTTTACGGGAGAGCTCAGTATTGTTCATTCGATTTGACATCATCATTGCTCTCCTTTTTTTTTTTTTTTAAATCCAACAAATCAATTAAAAAAAATTAAATAAATGTTTTTTTTTTGTTTTTTTTTTTAAAATACATATACATATATATATACACATATACACACATATATATATATATATATATATATACCCCTTTTTTTTGTATGTGGGTGAGTATGTGTATGTGCGTGTGTGTGTGTGTGCGTGTGCGTGCGTGCGTGCGAGCGTGTGTGTATTCATCAGTTCACCTAAAGCCCATTAAAAAAAAATCCCATACTAATAATATAATATAATAATAAATTGCCAGATGCAGAAACATCAATGTAAGTTATCACGATGTAGACACATTTACATTTCTACATGTAACTTCTCTAAGTGTATATTTATTGAACAACTTCAATTATTTTCATCATATTCCAAAAGTACAACAAAATGTTGCGACATGTTTGTATAGTGTTCTGCTCCGATTACGCATGTTGCCAACAATGTCATTTTACTTTTTCCAAGGTTGTTCAACGTTATCACGCTCGCTGTCACTTTTTAAATGATTGATTGAAGTGACAAAGCCTTAAAATGCATTCTTCAGATAAGAAAGAGGAATGTCAATGTTTAAGTATTGAATTTGTCTGTAAGAAAGGAGCATGGGAACCGGGATTTGTCACTAAGTCTCTGGCGAGTCTTTGTCCTTGACTTCCAGCTGGCTGTGTGTTCTCGCCCCCCTCTGACCAATGGAAGGCCTCAAAATAGTCGCGGCTTTGTGTGGCAGCTCGAAACGGAGAAAGACATTTTCCATCCATTCTCTCACAGCGGTGGATTTTTTTTCTCTCCAAAAGCGAGATGGAAAAAGAAGGGCAGAGCCTGCCATGGCCGTTGCTGATTGTACTGGTTGGGTTTATGCAAATCCGCTCGTGAGCGTGTCCAAAGCGAGCGCCGGCCGGTGGAGTTGTGCTTGATGTGCCTGTCGTTAGCTGTAATGTGATTATCTGCGCTCTGCGGGGGCTGAATGTGTGTGTCTTGTCATTAAAGGACTGTAAATAACAGACACGCATGGGGAGCAGGAGACGAGGGAGGCCCGGCGGTGTTGCTGATGCTGGCATCAGTTTTTTTTTATTGTAGATTGGAGCCTTGCTAAGGTTTACACGAGGTCACATTTGCATGATTGTGCCAAAAGCGTGGGGACTCGCGTCTCTTGTGTCTTCTTGCATCTTCTTTCACATCTTTTCTCCGTGTGCAGGCCAGATGAGATGACAAAAAGCTATCACAGTTCATATAAGATCTCTTTCTCACTCTATTTTTCTTTTCTTTTATGTCCTACTTCTTTCTCTTTGTTATGCGTTTGAAAAGAGCAGACAGAGAGAGAGAGAGAAAAAACGGCAGCGCTGTGGAATTTACATCCTGGCTAACTTTAGCTTTGGGTTCCTGACCAGAAAACACATCCTCCAATTTCTGTCTATATTGGTCGGTCTGCGTCGTTCCTTATGGGGATTTTGCACATAATTCCCCGTCCAAACTCCGCAATGACCCAAGATTTTACGCCCTGAAACCAAGATGACACGCATTTCAAAAGCTCCCATTTCAAACAAGTTGCTGGACTTTAACTCTGTGAAACTTACTGCAGATCGTGTGCTGTCAAAAAAAGCAATTCATTATTTTCCTTCTATTTCCCAAACTGATTGATTGCTATGCACGGCCGCAAGGACTCTGAAACATAACATTCAGATGGAATCAGAGCCAAACGTTTACTTCTAGCTTCTACAATTAAAGAGTTCAAATGCATGAAGCAGACATCTAGATTTTTTGTAAAATGATTTTTATTTTATTTTTATTCTGGCTCCAGAATAATTAGTAGTTTTGATATAGGATATTCTAAACTAAATTAGATTAATTTAAAAAGCAACAACAAGAGTTTTCAAAAAGGTCCTTGATGGGATTTCATTGCAAAACCAGAAAACACCAAGAAAATAAGTCCACAATTTTCACATTACTATAAAATTACACCAAAGTGGTTATTCCTATACTTTGTGAATATGTGAGTGTACAACTACAATCTCTTGAACTAACCCTTAAATTGAATTTAAAATGAGATGAAATGAAATGAAATGGATGGTTGGATAAAATGTAATTCCTGTATATCTAATATGTTTGATAACATACAGTACTTGTCCTAATGGCTTTTTTTTTCTTTGTTTGAGCTTGTCCATTGTTTGGAATAGTTGTGCTTTTCACAAATCAAATAATCCAAACTTTTTTCTTTTTTTCAATCAAACTGTATTTAGATAGCACCTTTCATACATTAAAATGCAACTCAATGTGCTAAAACATCTATAATACAATAAAAAAAACACCCATCTCCCCCCAACATCTCCCCACACACATACACCCCTCCCCCCCCCCAAAATAAATAAATAAATAAATACAAATAAAAATGGCGGGGCACAGAGAAACCATGTGAGGAAAGGAACCCAGGAAACACTGGAGCTAAAAACTAAAAGACAACAAAATAAATAAAAAGCAAAAACAAAGCTAAAAGACAATTAATATGATAAAAGGAACTGGGGATTTTAAAAGTGCTTACTTATGTATCATTTTGTCAGCAGACTAACAGGTCATCACAGGTCAAATTTGTTGACGTCAAATGCTACGTCGTCGTTGACATCTATGGACAATTTGATTTAAGGGGCTAATTGTGAAACTACAAGCGTAAGTAGGCTTTATTGCCTTTTAAAGACTTTGCCAGTACCGAGTCACATGATTCTTTTTATTTTAGCCAGCAGGATGTTCTTCCCTCTCCAAAGTGGCCGGATTTTCTTTCCTCACTTGCCAGCAACCTTAACCCCCCCCCCCCCCCTCTTCATTTCCGCCTGTCTGCATACGTTGTGGAGGCCATTAATCGTCCCGCACACAACATGCACCCCAGCACATAATTACGGTCATTAAAGCAATTAGGGAGCACATGGAGGGCAGGTTTTAGTTGGACCCCGAGGCTCCTCTCTCCTCCATCAGGAGGGCTGAGGTGGTCCACACGCTAAAATAAGAGAAGGGAGTGAAATGAATGAAGGCACTTCCTGTTGGTGTCGCCTTCACAGACTTCGCCAGCTTTGTGACCAGAAGCATTAGCAAGCAAAAGTCCTTCCCGCTCTCACATCCTCTGAAGACTATTTTGGTGCTTCAGCAAATGGGAGGGAAGCAGACAGTGGTTTCGCCGCATTTATACACACACACACACACACTTATCACCGCGTCTGTCATGTCATGTGAGCCTTAGCCTAATATTATGCTCTCATTGTGTCTACCACTGTGGGAATCCTCGCAGATGCAAGCGATTGAACGAGCGCAACAAGCTCCACATGTGCGCGCAAGCCGCAGAAAGTCCCCCGCGCTTTCCCGAGCCTCGTCGTCGGTAAGGTTGAAAAACCGTCGTCGATCCTACGGCCTTTTCGGGACTTTTCCCAGCGTTCCCCCTTGTTGTCCTTGGCGCTCGTGCGTAAAGAAAACAAGAAGCAAGGCCAGTGAGGAACAAGGAGCCGCTGTTACAGGTTGACTCAGAGAGGATGTTCCAAATGAAAGCGGCGGTTTGAAAATGAGATCATGTCCACGATCACATCCAAGATACAGCGCTTAAGCAAATGTTAATGCGGTCATCTTTATTGTTGGGGCTTAAAGGTCAAACCATGAAAGTCCAGAAAAGACAAAGCGTGCTTTGATTTCTTCTTTTCTTGGTTTAGTGATAGCATTTAGGATTGTGCTAGCGCAGTGGTGTCCATTTTCTTATGTTTTGGTTAACATAAGTGAACCACAATTTTAATTATAAGGAGCCGATGATGTAATCGGCCAAGGTAAGCTCGGTCGTCCGTCCGTCCATCTTCTTCCGCTTATCCGGGGTCGGGTCGCGGGGGCAGCAGCTTTAGCAGGGAAGCCCAGACTTCCCTCTCCCCAGCCACTTCAGGCAGCTCCTCCGACGGGACCCCAAGGCGTTCCCAGGCCAGCCGAGAGACGTAGTCTCTCCAGCGTGTCCTGGGTCGTCCCCGGGGCCTCCCGCCGGTAGGACATGCCCGGAGCACCTTCCCAGGAAGGCGTCCAGAAGGCATCCAAACCAGATGCCCGAGCCACCTCAACTGGTTCTTCTCAACGTGGAGGAGTAGCGGCTCGACGCTGAGTCCCTCCCGGATGGCCGAGCTTCTCACCCTATCTCTAAGGGAGACCCCGGACACCCTGCGGAGGAAACTCATTTCATCCGCTCGTATCCGGGATCTTGTTCTTTCGGTCACGACTAAGCTCGGTCTGGATTGGCAAAAATCTTTTGCTGATTGGTGTTAACACAACATAAAAGACAGAGAACGATAGTAGTATTGACCTGTAGAGACACCGTTTTAGTTTTCCTTTTTTTTTTGGTGGCTTTTGTTAAAGAAAAATTTTGCTTAGGCATCCGACATGAGACATTTCGTTCGCATCAGCACTTATCCGGTGTCGGTACCAGATGCGATCGGGCTGCTAGATTGTATCGTGGTCGCCTACAGATGACGTCACGCTACAGGATTGGCTGGAAATTGTCCGTTGACAATTGTTCAATAAAGTTATATGAAAAAAATGACGGTAAAACATTGGAAATAAATTAACAAAGATGGTCATCGAAATAGCAAAATGTATGGACTAAAATTGTAAAAACGTGAATAAACCTAAGAATATAAAAGCAGGATACTTTAAGATTGAAGAAATAATCAAATAGATTGAAGCGCCTTCGCGCTTGCCGGTGACGTCACTACTGCAGCGCTAACGAAATGCGCGATTCGCTTCGGTTTTGGTTTCTTTTTTTTGGTTTCTTAATGATAATAGGAACAATTAACATTTTAAACTGACAATATTTGTCGCATCTCAGGCATTTAATTTGTGTATTTATCATTTATTCAATCCATTTTTGTATTTATTCAATATATCTTGCATTTATATTCTTAGGTTTATTTACGTTTTTACAATTTCAGTTTGTACATTTTGTTGTTTAAATGAAATCTTTAATATAATCTTTTTCTATGTTTGACGTCAACTGGATAATTTCCGGCCAATCCTGTAGCGTAACGCGTACGTTAGCCGACCCCGCTACGATCTGGCAGCCCGATCACATCTGGTACTGACACCGGCACATTCGCAACATGCAGTTAGCTAGCTTGCTAAATATGCCTACACCCCAAAAGTGATAGTCCGCTGGCGTGGTTGCTTTAGAGCAGAGGTGGCCACTTTCCAGCCTGTTTTCCATGTCTCCCTCCTTCCACGCCGATGAATCTAATGATCAGCTCATTAGCAAGCTTTGCTTCTAGAAGCCTGATAACGATCCTGATCGTGAATCAGGTGTGTTAGTCGAGAGAAACATGGAAAACAGGCTGGATGGGGGCGCTCGAGGACCGAACTTGGCCACCCCCTGCTTTAGAGCGCCGTGTTGTCAGCCATGAGTGTGTGCACGTCACAAAGAGAAGGTGAAAAAGCAAGATAAAAATGTTTGACTTGCGTGTGGACAGAGTCTTTGCATTAGCATGGCCATTTTAGAGTGCCTCATCGCTGCACGACAACCCAGTGAGATCAATTTCAGCCACCGGAGGCTAGCGAGTATTCTTTTGCGACTCAAACAAGGTGATGTCAGACAAAGTGGCATCCATTTTCCCTGGTCGTAAAAGTTGTATTTTATTGACAGCGGACAGTTGAGTTTTATACATCATTAATTTACCTGCAAATTCATATACACAAATTCCTGTTTTTATTTTTTAAATTGATCTGTAATTTACAACCCGAATATTGCACACACTGTATAATTGATTTTATTAAAGAAAACAAATGTTGCCACTTTTTTAAAATGTCATGTGTGTGTTGAGATCCATACTCTTATCATATCTTTTAGTACCCAGAGAGAACCAACATAAAGAACATAAAACACTCCACACAGGAAGGCAGCAGTCGAGATTCGTTGTTGCAGAGCTGACATCACAAAGGTTTTTATTTTTAATGGGACGACTGAACAAGAACCCTTTCAGGGCGGGTGGGGGTGGTGTGAACAAAAATGAGTAAAATATTGCAATTTAAATTTAATTTTAAAACAGTTGTGCCTCCCCCTGCTGGCCATTGGATAGAATTCTGGTTGTAGACACTACATAATAGTTGCTTTTTGTATTGCCTTATATTGCATAATTTTTCTTGGTTGTATTATATTGCTGTCGAGAAAATACAGTAGCACCTTTCATAAATGAGAGTGGCTGGTGTGTACAACTGCAATTTTGCCATCTAACCACAAGGGGTCAGACTGGTTCCAAGCAGTGCAGTGTTGATCAGAAAGGCATTTTCACACAATTGACGGCTTGCCCATATTTGGAAGTGGTTGCTTAGTGGTTTACAGAAAGTAGCGGGATGCTTTGCTCAACCATGACCCTTTAATGAGGTCAAGCACTATTCAAATAAAAAAAAAAATAGATGGCATTATTACAATGTTAATTACATTTTCCAACAAATTGTTTGTTTCTATAAAGTATACTGTAATACTATACAGTGGTTTTCAAATTGGGTACAGTGTCATATGTTTAAATGCACTTTAGCCATAAAACGGGATGTAAAAATAGTTAGTGTATTAGTTAAATTTTTATGCAACTGCTGTAATTTTTGGTTTAATATGAATTTAAACATATTATTTATCGTAATATGTTTATATTTTTAAATACTGTTTTATAGCTGAAGCATACCTATAAATGATCACTTTCTAAAGCTATTGTTTCTAATTTAAATGTTTGGATATTTTTTTATGACCAGGACATGTTGCGCAGCTCTAAAAAAAAAAAAAGAAAAAAGAAAAAGTGTGAGACTTTTATTCACACAACTGATAATATAGTATTATAATACATGTAAAGAATTCATTTCAAGGGCATTTCAGAAGGTTGTGTGTTTATGTGGATCCTTGTCTAAATCTTAATTTCCGTGCGGAAGGTCTGTGCGTGCTCATGCTTGGCCGGGTGTCGCCGCGCCCGGACCGTTAGCGTTCCCTCGGCGCCAAGTGATGACGTCACAGTAGTGGGGTCAACGTCCTCGGGTAGCTGACACTTGTGGGTGAATGTGTTCATCACGGAACCATCCTGGGCCAACTGTCAATAAGGGGAAAAGATCAGCACGGATGTCATATAAAGCTAAAAACAGGAAATACTGTAAATGTATATATATATATATTTTTTAGTTATTTGATGAAATTGCATTTCACTAACATCTCCAATAGAGAATGTAACGGTTGCAGGGATTTCTTAATTTGAAGGTGTAGGCTCTGAATTTGGATTGGATGGCCTTGGTGGCGTATTTTCAACAACTAACAGAAATTTTAAAAACGAAAATATAATGAAATAAAAACTAACTATAATGTAAAATTCAAAATTATTATAACCCTGGCTTGAAGAAAAAATAAAAACAAAAACATCTATGGGGGGTGTTAGTGTACTGCTACCCAATTGCTTCCTACTACTGTGAAAAGTGGGACAGTACGGGTGGAACTGGCATTTGGTATTTGTGAAGGAAATGCAAGTTGTGACCTGCTTGGTGGAAACAGAACATCATATCAAAGAAGACATTGCTTACCTTTTCCGCATGGACTTCGATTTGATTGTTGGACGTAGTGACGATGACATCTTCAGGGGAGAAGTCTCGAACGTCCACTGTGAACTGGTACGAATCCCCGAGTGCTTTGATCTTGCTACTTCCGCCTGCAAAAAAAATTATTATAATAATTTTAAAAAAAAAATCAACATTGTTAGGAACAGTAAATAAGGACTTAAGATGATTTCCTAAAATGTCTTCCCAGCAGCAGCACTGCACATTGTTGTCATCCATATCTGTGACCACATAACAAATGCTGTGTCTTTATAAAGTCATTTTTTGACAAATTACTTGTGGTTCGGGCACCATACGCTATCATGCTGAGTGGGAACTCACATTAGGCCTTTTGAACTATTTAGAGTGATCACATTAATAATGATGCGATGTTGAAAAGTTCTGTGGGGATCTTTGTCGGTCCTTTTTATCTTTAACTCACAACCAGTGAGACAGTTAATTCTCAGTTGAACTATTTCATGGATGCCAAAAAGATCGAGTACACGGCTGTGGAGCCTTTTTCTGCCAGATGTGGAAGAAGGTCTAATCAATCCAAAATGGTTGCTTATTTTTATAAAATTTTTGCCTCTGGGGCACTTGAGCCAAGCCCATAGCAAGAGCGTGTTGTGTGCTTTTTTGTTCACACCTATAGACTCATATAAGTATATGTTAGGAGGCCTAATCTATCAGCAGCAACAACCCCCCCCCCCCCCCTCGTTTTTGATGTTAGGGACGAAACCAGTTATTGAATCTTTATTAGTTCATGTTTGTTTATTTTCTGCATTGAGATCATTTCCTGTTTTTTAACAGATGGAAATCAAAACTAGTTTTTTTCAATAATCAACAGATCAATAATTCAAATGCTGTAATCAATAGTTGCAGGCTGTAGCCCTATGAGCACACAATACTTCCGACATTAATGTGAATGTGAACAATGACGCAGTTTTTGCATCATGATCTTTCAATGGGCATTCTGGTGTCTGGCCTTAGAAACCGGAGGCGGTGTAACACACACAGACGTGCTCGTTGATTCAATAATGAAACACAGCCGGTGACTGCTGCAATTTAGCTGCCATATTGTTACTGTCTTTTCGCAGAGGATAAAGAATACAGGTCTCTGAATTTGTTGCATTCTCTGTTTGCATGTGTTGCTACCGTATGTTTTCAAAGATAGTTTTTTAAAAAAAAAGTTTATCACTCCTGTGACATCAGTGCTAGTTTTGTTTAGTTCATCTATGGCGTTTTGCATTGTGTGCTAGCATGAAGCTAAAAGACTTTTGTAAGATAAAGGTATGTGGTATGTGTACCCTGCCTACTGCCCGAAGCCAGCTGGGATAGGCTCCAGCACCCCCGCGACCCTAGTGAGGAAAAGCGGCCAAGAAAATGGATGGAAAGGTATGTGGTTTTAAATATGCAACATGTGAATGTCTTTCTTTTAATTTTACAATGAACTTCATTGAAAATGTAACAAACCTCAGTACGCATCATAGCACTTGCTCGAGCCAATCATCACAGACTTGTAAATATGTGATTTAAAAAAAATTATATAAGTAAATGAGTTGAATTTGTACCTGACCAAAGTCTATTTTTCATACAAGTACGTCTACTTAAATTCATCGTGTGAGTACTTTTGCCACCTTTGATTATAATATTGTTTTAAGGTCATTTCATTGTCACCGCCAGATTTTACTGTCACTGAAAATGGAATAAAATAAAGAATTGCTTTATATTTAAAAGGTCCATGGTTCGAACTCGGGTTTCAGTACCAGTTGTAAAGTTCAGATGGGAACTTTCACCGGTTCCTTTATCTTGAATGATCGCTATACTAATAATAACAACCAGGACACTGCATATTCTCAGTTGAGCTATTGACTGGATGCCAGAAAGACTACACAGCTGTGGAGCCTTTTCTGCTGAATGCGGAAGAAGGTGTAATGTATTCAAAATGGTCTCTACTCTTATACTGTCTTGGCTCAGCCTAGCCCATATGAAAATGTGTGACCTGATGGTCTTAACTGGTTTCAACTGGATAAATGCGCCAGAGTGGATAGATAGGAAGACGCCAAGCCAGGACAGGTCACAGCGACACAACGGCCTAGCTCAAGTCACTTAGCAAATCATTAGGAGACCTAATCTAACGTTCGCTTTTCATATTAGCAGACAAAAAGAGTTTCCATTTCCTATACTGGCACGTTTCATCTGATATACAAGACGTATGTTAGCGGAGTTGAAAGTGTGGACAGTGGCAGCTGTTTGTCCGAGTATGTGATTGTGACCTCAGTCGAGAGCTATACGACACACGCACGCACGTGTATGTGTGTGTACAACAGTAACCGAGCAACCGTTTGGTTATGCCTCTCGTGCGGGCGTCATCCAGATAGTCTGCGTGTGAAGTCACAGTGTTGGCAGGCAGTCCAGCATTCTCCAGCTTGTGTGTGTGTCTATTGTTGTGCAGAACCACCACTCATGTGCCGCTTCTATCTACGGGATACCAATCATGGCTCCCAAAACAATTGTGACACGTCGGGCACACACACATTCCCGTGGGGTCCATTTAAAGGTCGCATGTGCATACAGTAATGTTGTTATTATGGAGAACATGTCCTTCATCAGTAATTGTCAAAACTGAAGAATGATTTTATTTGATAAAACCATAGATAGCAATGCAATCTTTCATAGTGCCAATCCAATCAAGTAGTGTATAATGATTTTGGTTAAGAAATACATGCATGCACTGTATGTCCACATGTGAAACATTCTGAAAGAACTTTTGAGTTGAGGGGAAGCAGATTCAGTGACATATTAATTTTGCCAGCCTGTGGAAGCTCACTCCACTCCCTTTCCTTTCTTCTGTCATTCAGAACAGGATATTTCAATAATTAGGGCCTTCAAATGCACTATAAAGGTCCTCTTGATATTACTTTGTTCTTATTATCTGTAGGTTTATCATCATGCTATGCCTGAGACACAGGAAGTCTGCCATTTCTATTGGAAGTGGCCATTTTAGAATCTCTTTGGTCAGTTCTAGGGGTCCTTCAAAATTGGCCTGAATATTGCTACCACATTTGAACCACCGATACTGGACACATGGCTGGTACTAAATTGCCAAAAACTGTCAGTTTTGGTCATTGTGTGTGACTTGACCAAAGCAACAAATTCATGGAATGATGAATGGAATTGTAAAACAAACCATTCTATTTGTGTTTTTCTTCTCATTTCTTCAACCATTGATTGACACTTTGGCTAAATCCAAACTTACATTGCAAATTGAAAATTTTAGGTGTCCACATACACGCACAAAAATCCAAGTCTTTATACAGGGATGTGATTTTTCCGCTAATTCGCGGAATTCCGCTTTTTTTATCTCCCCCCCAAAAAAAAAAATTTCGATTTTTTTTAAAAAAAATTTTATTAGTAGTTCATTGTGTATGCACATGACTCCGACAGATAACATCTTCTGCTATAACAAAGACATTTGTGGTATGCTCTAATATGAGTTACTTTTCATTTGGTCATGATACAATTATTTGTTCATGAAATTTGAACTCTTCAACATTATTTATGTGTTAACTTAGTAATAACATTAGTTAGATATGATGATATTCTCAGTGATCGTTTTTAAAAGCAAAGGCAATGTTTTTGAATGTGACTGATTTTGAGTTGACTAAAACTGCCATTTTATATGGGATAGTTCAATATACATTGAAAATTTATGCTGTTGTTTTGTCTATTTCTTTGTCATGTGAGTGCATTGAAAGTACTTAAAAACACGGAAAACCCATGAGCGCCGGGGGGCTCCGCCCCCCTTCTCCCCCCACCAGGGCACTGCCCTGGACCTAGCTGGGTGCCAGCGGCCCCCAGACCCCCGGCTAAATTTTCAGATAATTTCACTTTGGTCAAATCACATCCCTGTTTATATGAAGACCTTCATCAGTTCTCCAATCAGAAGTCTGCAAAAGCTACCAAAAGGTATGCTTCACCATGATTGATTGCCGACCAGTTGAGGGTGTCATTTACATCATCTTTTTCTTTACAGCATCCAATCTTGTTCTTTCAGTCACAACTCACAGCTCATAACCATAGATGAGGGTTAGAACCTAGATCATAAATTGAGAGATTTGCCTTTGGGCTCATCTCCTTCTTCACCATGACAGACGAATACAGAGTCCACATGACTCCAGGCGCTGCACGACTTCCGATTTCCAGGTCCATTCTTCCAAGACCCCAACATACTTGAATTCCTCCACTTGGCCAGAATCTCATCCCCGACCTGGAGAGGGCATTCTGCCCTTTCCTGACATTTGGAGGTGCCGATTCTCATCGCACCCGCTTTACACTCACTCAGCTACGAAAAGAATCATAAAAATGCAATACTGAGACCACCAAAGCAGAGCCCTTTAATGCCTAAGTCATGCCGAGAAGTTCTGTCCCCAAATGTTACAAACAGAATCGGAGACAAAAGGCAGCCTTGGCACAGTCCAACCCTCACTGGAAACAAATCTGACTTAATGCTAGCAATGTGGACACACTCTCAAATTGGTCCTACTGGGACCGAACAACCAGTATCAGGGCGGATACCCCCATGCTTCGAGACCATCCTCCACAGGGAAAACGGTCCACATAAACACATGTAGACTGGTTGACCAAAGTCCCATACACCCTCAAGAACCCTCCCGAGGGTATAGAGCTGGTCCACGGCTTCACGGCCAGAACAAATCTGAAATTTGACTCCAGAACAAAGACCTGACCAGGGAGCCTTAAGAGTGTAGTTGCTATCTGCAATCTGCCAATCCAGAGGCACCGTCCGTCCCTGATGTCCATGCGTTGTTGCAGAGACGTGTCAACCAGGACAACTCCTCAACATCCAGACCCTTTATCGAAAAATTCCAGGGGGATCTCATCCGCGCATGGAGCTTTTTAACCACCTCAGTGACTTCAACCCCAGAGAAAAGAGATACTGCCTCAGAGTCCCCACTTCCTCATAGCAAAACATGTCGATTGAGAATAAAGCAAATGTGATCATGGAATAAATTCATCTTGTATCTCAAGGCACCAGATCAGGTCAGATCCTATCTGACATTACTATAATGCTTTCAGTTGCCTTCCACTTACTGGAAAAGGCCAAGGTGTCGCCCCCGGGCCTCATGAAGGGGCCAAAGTCCTCGGAAAACATCCCGTGACTTTTCTCCATGCACGGATTAGCGGAGGAGGACGAGGACGAGGTCTGATGGAAACTCCGCTCCGATCGGTAGGCAGAAGAGTTGCTGGCACTCATGGATGGCTGAAGTTGCCTGCTGAGGCGGCGTGAAGGCAGAAGGTGGAGAGGCTCGCTTCTTCTTCTTCCACACTTTCCAACGAAATGTGACCAGACAGAACTTTATTTCCTTGTTTTTTATCTGCTTTTTAATCTTATAATCAATTGTAACTTGTGTCCAATGAGGTCAATGCATCCTCTTATATCGTCTCTCCTTAGCGGCCACTCCCCCCTTGCATCCCGTATAAGCAGTGTTGGTCCTTGTCTGGACGGGAGGTGTGCACGTGTGTGATAATGCTCTATTTTTATCAACACACGGCACCGAGCGACGGGAAGGCTCTGTGCTCGGAAAAGTTCATCGAGACCGCCTGTAAGCGAGGTGGTGTGTGTGTGCGTGTGTGAACAGTTGCCATTCCTGACTCCACATCCCTGAAATAGATTATGTGTGTGTGTCTGGGGGGAGTGGGGGGGGGGTGCACGTACATTACAGCATCACCGACTTCGGGGCTGTCCAACACGTGGCTCACGAGCCACATCCAGCTCATCAGTTTTGTAGAGGTTATACATTGTTGAAAAAAAAAAAAGAAGAGCATATTGGTAGCCAACCTAAACTAGCCAACACCTTTATTATTATTATTATTATTATTATTATCATTATTATTATTATTATTATTATTATTATTATTATTATTATTATTAATTTATTTATCTATTTTTTTTAGTTTACAGGATTAAACTAAGGATACAGGATTTCTTTTTGGATGTCTTTCATGAATGAATTTAATTATATATATTTTTTGTAGAGCGAAATGTATTCACAATATAGATAATTAACACCTTAATAGGGCCGGTGTTTGGTGTTGACGGGCTGGACAAGATTCAGAATTTCAGAACTCAAAAAAGAGCATATTAGTAGTGATGGGAAAATGAAGCCTCATGAAGCTTCATGAAGCACTTTTAGTATTTTTATTACTCCTCTAGATGGTGCTCTTGGTTCAAAAATAAAGGCTAGTGCAATGAAAATGTATTACATTTCCACTGCCTTTTTAAACCATTAGTGCCATCTAGAGGAGTCAAAAAATATCACAAGTGCTTCATGAAGCTTCATTTTCCCATCACTACATATTAGTAGCCAACCTAAACTAGCCAACACCTTTATTATTATTATTATTATTATTATTATTATTATTATTATTATTATTATTATTATTAATACTATTAATGTATTTTTTTTTTTTTAGTTTACAGGATTAAACTAATGATACAGGATTTCTTTTTGGATGTCTTTCATGAATGAATTTAATTATATATATTTTTTGTAGAGTGAAATGTATTCACAATATAGATAATTAACACCTTAATAGGGACGGTGTTTGGTGTTGACGGGCTGGGCAAGATTCAGAATTTCAGAACTCAAAAAAGAGCATATTAGTAGCCAACCTAAACTAGCCAACACCTTTATTATTATTATTATTATTATTATTATTATTATTAATACTATTAATGTATTTATTGTTTTTTTTTTTTGTTTACAGGATTAAACTAAGGATACAGGATTTCTTTTTGGATGTCTTTCATGAATGAATTTAATTATATATATTTTTTGTAGAGCGAAATTTATTCACAATATAGATAATTAACACCTTAATAGGGCCGGTGTTTGGTGTTGACGGGCTGGGCAAGATTCAGAATTTCAGAACTCAAAAAAGAGCATATTAGTAGCCAACCTAAACTAGCCAACACCTTTATTATTATTATTATTATTATTATTATTATTAATACTATTAATGTATTTATTGTTTTTTTTTTTTGTTTACAGGATTAAACTAAGGATACAGGATTTCTTTTTGGATGTCTTTCATGAATGAATTTAATTATATATATTTTTTGTAGAGTGAAATGTATTCACAATATAGATAATTAACACCTTAATAGGGACGGTGTTTGGTGTTGACGGGCTGGGCAAGATTCAGAATTTCAGAACTCGTTTCGATTCGATGGAAGAATTTGAATTTGAATTAGTGGAAGTGGAACTGAATTCAAGTCGATTCAGGAAAAACTCATTCTATCCACATATCGGTGAGATTAAGATGTTTGACACGCGTGTGCTTCAAGCAAAATATCCCAAATGTTTGGGCGAGATCGTTGACACCATGACGCTACCTTCCTCTTAGCAACATCTTGTTGCATCATAAAAAGCACCCAAAAACTCAGGAATAGGGATTTTTTTACAATGAAAAGCTGTGGTTAGGTTCCAACAGTTACAAAACTCAAAAAAATGAATTCCTGAATAGGTAAGCACAAATGGCGTCACTGGAAACTGGACAGTAAAAGCTATGCTGTTGTTGTGGTAGTGCGAACTTTCATCTGATGTGTGTGTCTTTACAACGGTGCGAGATGTTCTGTCGACTCTCCTCCAATTGGCCACCTCTGCTTTACTTCATCCTACGCTATTAAGTCATTAGTGGTGTTTTTATATGACAACAATGAACCAAATGATCCCCTTTAGGAAGCTACATTCCTGGAAAATAGCAGCACACTCTCCAATTTTCCTGAAAGCAATGAAATTGTTTGTACAGGACGTATGCATCTAAATAGGTGCTGTGACGTATAGATCGACACCATTGTTGGTGTTCTCTCATCAGTTGTACCTCAGCAGAATTTATGGAACTCATGTGTCATAGGATAATGAAAATATAGCGTACAAGACGCTAACACCAGCGTGCTCTTGGATAGAAAGTAGCCAGGTACACTAAACCACTACTCTGTATTGAATATAAAAATGAATTCAAATGAAAATGGAGCTACTGTTGTCTCAAATGCAATCATAGCCTCACCCCCCATGTTACTGTAAATATTTTTTTCCATATATTTTTTAAGCCACGCAAGCCTTACAAAATTTAGATTTTTTTTTTTTTTTTTTTTACTTGCTGATTGAATGACACAGAAATGATCGCCGAACTAAACTGTGAGCAGGATGGAAAATATCTTATCTCTGAGGTGAAGTTGCGAGCCAAACAAAGATGGAAAGAATGCGCTGGAAAACAAAGCTGTCCTGGAGTCTGGGACTTAAATTAGGCCCGTCATGCTTTTTGTCTATTAATATCGGCTACTCATGACGTCTGGCTGATGACATCCTAAACGTTCCAATTAAATTTCATGGCTTTCTTAATGCGTTTGATGGTATATGCCGTTACGCCCGTTGGGCTTCCATGAGGAGCTGTTAACAACGTCATAAGCTTTAAGCATGTTCACTCGATGTATGTAATGTAAATGTAAATACACTTGTTCGGAATTATTGCAGCGGCCTGTTCAAGTCAGACGTGAAGCAGATGTAAACTATATATAAGGTTTACATAGTGACTCAAAGGAAGATTTAAAAAAAAATGTGTGTGTTTGGGGTGGGGGTGGGGTTCTTCACTATGAATGGTAAAATTAGCTTCTTTCTTCTTTTTTTTTACATATATAATTTTTGATTTTATTATTATTTTTAAATGCTAGTTTTAACAACCTGGTGTTATTTTTTTCTTCACTTTCAGTCATTTGATTTGATAATTGTTCCATTTTGGAATGCCAATGTGCACTCATTGTTCCCATTTTTTTTTAATCGATGGAAACAAAAGCCATTACAGTGGCGCCTTGAGATACAAGTGGTCCAATTTATGATTTATTTATTTATTTAAGTGTACCTAATTTTGTGGCCAATGACTCCATGCAGACAGCAAATCAATTAGATGGGGACGATATGAGGACGAAACAACAGAAATAACAACAGTCATCTGATGAAAAGAGAGCCGAAATGGACAATATATTAAAGCTACTAAAAGACGGAGCGGCTCGATGGCCAAGATGAGATATGATAGTTGAAAGAATGAAAAGTAATCAATTTAAGAGAGTGAATGTGATCCGGTAATCCAGCCTGTCTCAGTCGTGACATTGAATCTGCGCTGTGCGTTTGTTTGTGTACATTCCCAACGGCCCGTGTGTCCATTTCAGCTGCCGTGTGTTACATAAGGCTGCAGACGGACAAACACAGCCCATCACCATACATGGTGGAAGCATGAAAGGTCTTCTCATTTTACATGCTCATGTATTTGATTTTTTATACTGTACTCATCAGTTACAATTCATGTTTTTGTTAGAGCCTTACTAACCATCTATTATTTATATTATTATTATTATCATTATAATTAATTAATTAATTTTGCACCATCTTAAGCAGAGGTGGGATTTTTTTTTTCTTAAGGGCCAAAAAAACCTGAAAAAAACGACTTAAAAATGTAAATGTAAAATGGCTTATATTGATAAAATATTTTTAATGTACTAAATATATATATATATATATATATATATATATATATATATAACATATATATATATATATATATATATATATATATATATATATATATATATATATATATATATATATACATATATACATATATATATATATATATATATATATATATACATATATATATATATATATATATATATACATATATACATATATATATATAATATATATATATATATAACATATATAACATATATATATATATATATATATATATATATATATATATATATATATATATATATATATATATATATATATATAACATTTTGTTCAATTGCTCCCAAATTTATATATATATATATATATATATATATATATAAAATAGATGGATGATACTAAATTATCATGAATTAGGATGTTGGATTTATTTTATTATTATAATTATTTTTCCATCCTAACAAGAGTTCAGCCTCTGTGCTGCTATGTCAATCTAATCTACCCAGGGCCTTTACAACCAGTTGAGCTGGTGCTGGTGCCATGCAATTTAAATTATCTTAATTAATTGGATTGTTTCTTGGATTTCAAATGATAGCTTCTAAGGGCCAACATTTTTCTGTCCTCTGGTTGGTTGGTCACAGCAAGCCAGGGCCCAAGTGCCAAATGCACGTCCCGCCATTGGGTTCAATTATTATTAATCAAAAATCAACTCCTCTTTTTCCCCTTTGGTGGAGTGTTTCCATGGAAACAAGTTTTGTATGTTTCTACCTTTCTTTCTGTCTCCGTCCGTGTGTGTGTGACTGATGCTTGCAGATCTCTAATCTCTAAAATAGCGCAAGTGCTAATTGGAAGTGTGAAGGGGAGGTGGAATTGAGAAAAGTGAAACAGTAACTACATTCTGGCCTCAAGGCATGTGTATGTGCGTGGGTGTGTTTATGTGTAATGGAGGTCATGAAAGACAAATATGTTTACGCCTGACTTTGAGACTGAGGTCTGAAGTGAAGGTAATCATAGTGTAAGGTCAAAGATAGGGTACTAAACAGTGATGTAGAAGTCCAGGGTATACGCGGGTATACCCACTTCTTTTTCAGTCAGTAGTGAGCAAGCCACAACGGTGACCCAGAAATTTAGCTCAGGTGAACTTATTTGCCCTGCACACGGGATACTTGATCGCGAGATTCAGCACAAAACAATGCTGAAAGTCTAACAAGACTGTTTTTCACAATTTTTGTTCATTGTTCACGAAATATTGTAACTTGTTTTACATCATATATACTTAATACATTTTACATTATTTGAGGCTGCTTGTGTTACAAAACTGTTCTTACAAGTCAAATTTTATTATTGTGAGCACAAATGATGGATTTTTAATTCTTGCATGTCACCGTTTCTAAAAGAGGATTTTTTTTCTGGACTTCTTTTAAAAAAAAAAAAATTAATTGATAGTATAAATAATATTGAACATATGAAACATTAAATCACCATTTTGGTGCCACAATTCTATCCCATTCAATTGTATTTTTTTGATAGTGAATAAGAGAGATTTTCCTGAATTAATTTGTAATTTATATTCATGCGATGTTTGAAAGTGGAATGGGAAGATTTTTTATTTTTTTTTTTAGTAAATGATTGCCTGGTTAGGTCATATGAATGAAAGTGTGCAGCGCTTGCGCACATTTGACTTTATCAACAGATCCACTGCATCTCTCAGGTAAGTCTGTTCAGTTTGGAATTTAGCTTTAATAACCAAGCACAAGGTACATCCGCGCTTTTCATCTTAGTTAGATGAACTAACACAAGCATTTGAAGGCAGCATGAGGTTCCTGGAGAAAAGTGAAAATGACGGAAGCAGCCGCACGCATGAGAGAAGAAATCCAAACGAGAAGACATTCCAGAGTCGGACGCTGCTCCTCGCTCATCCACGGAAACCGCACAGACGCTCCCGTGGGTTTGTCAGAGGTCTGACATTTGACTCTGATTGTTGCAGACGCCATCAATACATCACAGGCGAGCCCTGGTGCATTTGACATTTATGAAGATCATTGAGCGCTTTCACTGCAGGAACTCTTTTCAGTGGTGTGCGTCATATCCATCCATTTTCTTGCCCTGGGAAAAATAGATGTGGTGCACCCTGGATTGGTCGTTATTTATCACAAGGCACATATTGACAAAGAATTATGCTAATTTGGGGCCTTATTTTCGTAGGCAGGAGCCTGTGTGCTTGGTGGAAAAGCCGGGCCAATTCTAGTCTACTGTGTTTGGGACTGCACTGTGCCTCACTGGGTGTTGTTGTTCCAGCAGAGGTTTTGCTGCTACACCCCAAGCGCATCTAGCAATTTGGTGACAAAAAGTAGACTAGATTTTAGACACACTAAAACCAGGTCAAACTTGTGGCACGGATTGTGTATCGCAATTTTTGTGGATTTACACATGTGGTGGATGGCATTGTATTTCATTCATATGAAAACGAGCGTGGCACAATCCCTCTGAATCATTGTCAAAGGCAATTCATTGAATGTATTATTATTAGGGGTGTCAGGCGATTACATTTTTTAATCGTAATTAATCGCATGAACGATTAATCGCAAATTTTATATCTGTTCTAAATGTACAATAAAAAGGACAATAACATGTTTTTTCCCAGGTTTTCATACTCTTAACATAAGAGTGGGAAAAATGTTAAACTAATATAAATATGGCTGCATTTTTTAGTCAAATTAAAATAAAATAAAATCAAAAATATGTACTGTACTGTAAAAATACTAGTGTGATATTGATTTGTTTAGAGGTCATTTTTCTGCCACTAGATGGCATAATTTCATTCGTTAACATAAGAGTGGGAAAATGTTAAACTAATATAAATATGGCTGCATTTTTTAGTCAAATTAAAATAAAATCAAATCAAAAATATGTACTGTACTGTAAAAATACTAGTGTGATATTGATTTGTTTAGAGGTCATTTTTCTGCCACTAGATGGCATAATTTCATTCGTTAACATAAGAGTGGGAAAAATGTTAAACTAATATAAATATGGCTGCATTTTTTTGTGCCCTGCAATTGACTGGCAACCAGTTCAGGGTGTACCCCGCCTACTGCCCGAAGCCAGCTGGGATAGACTCCAGCAACCCCCGCAACCCTTGTGAGGACAAGCGGTAAAGAAAATGGATGGATGGGCTGCATTTTTTAGTCAAATTAAAATTAAATAAAATCAAAAATATGTACCGTACTGTAAAAATACTAGTGTGATATTGATTTGTTTAGAGGTCATTTTTCTGCCACTAGATGGCATAATTTCATTCGTTAACATAAGAGTGGGAAAAATGTTAAACTAATATAAATATGGCTGCATTTTTTAGTCAAATTAAAATAAAATAAAATCAAAAATATGTACTGTACTGTAAAAATACTAGTGTGATATTGATTTGTTTAGAGGTCATTTTTCTGCCACTAGATGGCATAATTTCATTCGTTAACATAAGAGTGGGAAAAATGTTAAACTAATATAAATATGGCTGCATTTTTTAGTCAAATTAAAATAAAATAAAATCAAAAATATGTACTGTACTGTAAAAATACTAGTGTGATATTGATTTGTTTAGAGGTCATTTTTCTGCCACTAGATGGCATAATTTCATTCGTTAACATAAGAGTGGGAAAAATGTTAAACTAATATAAATATGGCTGCATTTTTTTGTGCCCTGCAATTGACTGGCAACCAGTTCAGGGTGTACCCCGCCTACTGCCCGAAGCCAGCTGGGATAGACTCCAGCAACCCCCGCAACCCTTGTGAGGACAAGCGGTAAAGAAAATGGATGGATGGGCTGCATTTTTTAGTCAAATTAAAATAAAATAAAATCAAAAATATGTACTGTACTGTAAAAATACTAGTGTGATATTGATTTGTTTAGAGGTCATTTTTCTGCCACTAGATGGCATAATTTCATTTGTAAGACTTTGGTGACAGCTCAGTGCATTTTTCTTTTTCATATTAATTCATATCTTTAACATGGAGTAACTTGTGAAATTCTGCACATTTATAAAATTGTAAATTGCAACTTGACCTGCAGTCTCCACAAATATAGGCATTAATATTGAATTTATATTACTGCTAAAATTTGACGTGGACGTGTTCCCCTCCAGTGCAAGCTTTCAAAGTAAGGGGCAGTCATTCATCCGCATTAAAAAAAATTTTGTGGCATTAAAGGAACTTTAAATTAAAGCAAAATGAATGCACTAATTTTGACACCCCACAAATGCTCGATAAAGGGTGCAAAGCATTGTCTATTTAGTACATTACTAGTTAGTACATTACATCACTTTGGGTAATGATAATCAAAGCTATTATACTCGTATTTTATTTACAGACTTAAATTCGTACCCATTTTAATGCCACAGGTTGCCTTTTGAAGCTAACATGTTGTCTGGAAAGAGTGTGCGGGATGGAATGGTACCTCTGTGCTGCTCTTGGAATGTTGAGTGCACTTCTCAGCTTTCTTATGGACCTGAGTGTAAGCAAGCTCCTGACAGGTATACAAACACGCATGGAGATTATGACCTTATGTGTTTCAGCAACGTTTAGCAGGAATCATTTTTTCATATCAAGCATGAGTGTGTATGATGGAGTGTGTGTGTGTGTGTGTGTGTGTGTGTACTCGTAGCTCACCGGTGGCTTTACGGCCAGCTGGAGGGCAACAGTCTGCTGCAGTTCTTCTGCTGGACTCTTTACCCAGCATGCCTCTGCGCCATCTCAGCTTCACTCTGCCACAACATCTGCCCTTTCTCCACAGGTGTGTCTGCCACTGCACAGGTACATCACAATCTATTTCAAGTCACCTTTCAAAGCGCACAGGGATGCCATACGCACCATAAACTTAAGGTGAAACACACAATTTACGTTTAGGTAGACTTACTGACCTTTGTGTTGCTAATTATTAACCTAAATCATTCATTAGTATACACATAGATACAAACAACACAACATATTTGAAGAAAATGAAGAGGGGAGTATCATAATTACTGTGGGAAATCATTAACATAATCAGTGTCTCACACAGATGAATATAATTTTTTTTAAATTTTATATAATTAAAGGTAATTTGAGAAAATCTATTATTTAAAAAGTGTGTATCACTATCAAACAGCTAGTGCTTGCCATTAACTCATTCACTCTCAGACATTTTCACAGAAGCAATCCCCTTCACTCCCGGCTGTTTTACTGGATTTTGACAAATTTTGCAAGGCCCACAGAATATTGTGTTCTATTGCTTTTTTTTTTTTTTTTTTTTTACTTTTACATTTTTTTTTGTAAAAGTGTTCTATTGCTATAAAAACATGGAACCTACCAAAAGAAAGATTAGAGTCTTTTCTTTCATCAGGAAAAATGTATATTTCTATCCGTTTCCGTTTTGCAGCGATTAGCATTAAAATATAGCTAACTTTAATCATTATTCATTTAGAAATGTGAGTAATGAGATTTCAACATTTTGCTCTGCTGCCACCTGCTGGCCGTTTGTGTAATAACTACAATTTCTTCAACTGTTCTTTGCAGTCGAGAGGCTGCATCAATGCTCTAGCATTAAAAAAAACTTATAAATACCTTTTTGGGACACTTAAAACATTTAAAATTGAACATATTAATACGTTTTTGGGAGCAAATTAGTTAATAAGTAGCCAGGAAGTAGCTGTCAGTTTGATAGAGGTTGATGACCCCCTTTTGTAGACTATACAGCCATGGGGGGGAAATGAAAAGACCACCCTTGCTATGCTATGCTATAGCATTGTACTGTAAAACACTGGGCTTTTAGGCTTTCCATGTTTACTTTTGTGTCAGTTAGTCACTTTTCGTGGCACCGGACATTAAAATGAACAAGAAATTGAAGAATTTGATAGATTTTTCAGTTGACTTTGTATTTATATTACATTTATTTATTAATTATATTTATTTATATTTATATTATTTTGATCCCCCCAAAAAGTGGGGCAGTGCAAGCCATTTATCCCTGTCCGAGTTTAAGTATAAACTACGGTTACATTTTTAATTTGGTACCAAATTAAACTCCTAAAAATCATCCCTATGGATGCTTTTAATAAATACTGAGAGAATATCCCAGAAAAATGCTGTATAACTGCTTATTAGTAGCACAGCGTAGCTTCCCCCTTGTACTGTACAATGTAAGTATGCCCCCTAGTGGATGGGTAAGTCTCAGCGGATGAGTGAGCCCTACATATTGTAATTTGGTGTTTGGACAGGTTCTGGAATTCCAGAGGTGAGGACCATGCTGAGCGGCATACAACTGCCACATTACTTGTCCCTCACCAACATGTTCACCAAGTTCCTGGGTCTCATTTGTACACTGGCAGCTGGGAGCACACTTTTCCTGGGGAAAGTGGTGAGAGGCTTCTTATTTACACATGCGGCTTCAAAATCATCTTTGTTATGTATTCAAGGTGTTTGTTTCCTAACGTCAGGGTCCATTTGTGCATCTTTGCACCATGATGGCAAACTACCTGAGCAAACTTTGCTCGCTGATGCAAACCGCGAAGGAGGTACAGTTTGTAAAGAAGCCTTTTGGTTGTTGTTAAAAAAATATATATATATATTATTTATTTTTTTTTTTTAAATGCTATCCGCATCACAACAATTAACAATAATAAAAATTATTATAAATATTATTACAATTCTGACTTTTTATTGTTTGTATACAAATACAGTGGTACCTGGAGATTTTATTGATTTACTTATTTAGTTATTTAGCTCAAATCACTTCACTCCGAAGTTGGGCAAATATTGACCAATTCAACAAAAAGGCTTCAAGTAGTTCAATGCCACTCCCAGTTGAACTTTTACTGTCAAACTAAACATAAAATAACGTTATGTATTTTGAACAACAAAACATTTGACTGAAGAATAGCCTGTTAGCTTGTAATCATAATACCATTGATTTGTTAACAGTTAGCATTGATCGTCGCAATTGGATATTTGAACACAAATAAATTATATACACATATATATATATATATATATATATATATATATATATATATATATATATATATATATATATATATATATATATATATATGGCGATACCCTAACACAGGGGAAGCATGCTGTCCACTTTATGTAGTTTAATATAATTTTCAATAAATCAACTCATTGTGTCATCGTTTTTATGTTGCCCGTAAGAAAGCAGATGTGGATATGTTGGTTGTAGCCGCTGCAGTCGGTGTCGCGAGCTGCTTCGGAGCACCCATAAGTGGTAAGTTAAGACATTAGACACATAATCAATTCTGCCTAAATTGGGCTTCCATTTTTGTCCTTCAATATGCTGTCTCTATCTTCTTATCGTGACTATTATCCTCTCATCCGCAAGTCTTGACGTAACCTCATGAGTCAAAATTTGAACAATTTTATATTTTTTTCTAAATCTGTTCGTCAATGCACACGTGTCGATGTCAACACACCCATGTGGGTTGGATGTGGGATAGTGAACGGATCCCATTTGGGCTTTCTTCAATCGGCTTGAAGGGGGAGGCGTTTCCCATATCTTTTCAGAATGCTGTGCAGCGCTTTCTTCTAGGTTTGAATATTAATCTTGTGCTATCAAAATAATATGAAATGGCCCATTAATGGTCCAAATAATACATATCGTCACCATCCTAAAAAAAACAGCCTATGTCTTTTTTTTGTTGCTTTTTTTGTTGTTGCCTAAATCCTCTCCTTATGATGCAATGGTTCAATTTTTTGCGTTTCCAGAAAAATCTGGAGAAAAAAAACTTGGGCGATTATTTTAAGAAGGTGTCAATAATAATAATGTCGTGCATTCTGTTACTGTACAAAATTTGAATATTTTGGAGTGAAGCCCAGCCAGAGCCTCCTCGTGTCGTATTTTCCACTGGACAACTGGGAATTAATTTTGATACCCGAGTCTCCCAGCTGAGAGAACCTTTCAAGTTTTAACATGGCGGAGAGCGCCAAAGGATTTGTGAATGGAAAAAAATATTAACACTTATAAGGGCGTTGTCGTCTGCTAGCAGGTTGTTTTAGAATCTACACAATTACGTAGCATACACAATTCAATGTCCTGTTCTTTACAACTCATTATTTGCCACAATTGTTCGGTTTTACGAGCAAAAGAGTACATCAGCTGCTATGTATATTTTTTTGCCATAACAACAAAAGCACATGAACGGAACTCCAGGTCCATCTTTCCCATAGCACGTGAAGGCAGGGTTAATTTCACCCATCTACCGCCCACCTACTGCCCAAGTGGGGCCCAATAACAAAGCCCATTCTAAGCCCAGCCAAAACCCCAACTAGACCAAGTGGTGCCCATATGGGCCCCAACTGTATGTGTTAGTTGGGGTGGGTGTTGTGTATTTATTTATTTATTTATTTTTCAAATCTATCACCAATCTAATGTGTTGAAAACGGCTTGCTCTCTCTGCTGATGTAATGTTAATGGATGAACAAACGTTTTTGGGGTTCCCCTGAAAATGGACTGTTTGGAAGTACAAAGTCTTGGCTTGATGACAGCGATATATAACGCAAATAAATGCAGGCTTTTGATAAAACTATATGTTGAAAAAAAAAATAATGTTTTAAATCCTTAAAAATTAACAGGAACATCTTTTGTCTGCTCCAAGCAATGTACCGGTAATTGTATTACTTGTCAATTAATGCTATGTTGTTGTTAGTTCTAGTTATTAGCAAATGCTAAGCTAATGAGGCTAGGAAAGGTCATTCCATTGTGTGTTTTCTTGTTGTTTTCTCCTTGTCCATCCTTGTAGGTGTGCTCTTCAGCATGGAGGTCATGTCCTCTCATTTCGCCATGCGGAACTACTTGCCATCTTTCTTCTCAGTAGCCTGCGGTGCGTTGACCTTCCGCTTGTTGTCAGTGTGGAGTGGAGACGAAGGTAAAGCACGGTTGACAAATCTTGACACACGATGGAAACAAATTGTTATGTTTGATTTTGGGTGTTCTTGTTGTCGGTTGTCTACGGGATCAGTGTTTTGTTTTGTGTTCCTTGTCTTTCCCCTCGTCTCGTTATGTGTAACCGAGTCCGCCTGTGTGTGTCTTCCCCTCCCCGTGTGGTCGACCAACCAGTGCCCTCAGCCACTTGTTTCTTCCCCAGGTGTGTCTTGTCAAGTAATTAGTGTTGGTGTATTTATAGGCCCCGTCCAGACGGAAGCAAAGCCGGTTTCGTTCCTCAAACAAATCTCGTACACACAGAAGCAAAACTTGCGTGTGTCCAAAAGAAGACGCTGAGGACGTTTAACGGCTGTAATGTCTACGCCAAGTCTGGAGTGGCGCTGTAGCGCAGCCACAGGGAGTTAACGGAAAGCGTAGAAGAAGAATCAGCAAAGAAGACGAACAAAAAATGTATCAAAACAACATGAAAAAGACGAACACAGGAGAAGTGACAATGGCGGGTGATTCAAGTACAACATAGCTTGTTGAACGTGGGAATAAAGAAGCAAAATATCTTGCTGCAAAAGCATAAGAAAGCTAAGGATGCAGCGCAAAACGACTACAACGCGGCTATCCGCCATTGTTGTTGATGGTCTGACGGCTCGCGCGCAGTCACGCGAGAATTGGCGCACACGTCGTCAAACTGCGTCAATGCGTCGTCATCGAGCCGCGACCATTACGTCAGACGGACGCGTACGGGGTGCATTTTGAAATCTTTCCGCTCTGGAGCCCACTTTCAAAAGTGATACATACACAAATGATACGGACACAAATGCGTTTATAAGATATATTCCTTTCAAGGCAAATTATTTTATCAGAGCATCGGTTTTAACATGACCATTTCTGTATTTTACTTTCAAATTTAGAATTGATGGTCACCATCAAGCTTCTCAACTGCTGTACTGTAATACTAATAACTAAGTTACAAAAGGACAACATGTTCCTCTTGTATTTAAGCTACTATGTTTCAGGATTGTTGCAAGTCAACCTGAGCCGACCATTTTTCACTTTTAATGAAGTCCTTTTGTCAGGGGTACATACAACTTATAGCATTCAGTTTGCACCGTTATTGATTTCCTCAAGGCACTTTTCACTGCGAGGACCAACAGGACTCTTACTGAGTCTTATCGCTCAACATCAGCGACAGAACCTTTTTAATGCTCTTCTAAGCTTAGATGGCAGAAATCAATATGTTTCAAAAGCTTCCGGGAAAGCTATTTATAGAGACGACGAAACGGCATCGAAATTCCGTCCGATTTCAGATATTTTAACTCGGCATGTCAGTTTGAAGTAAGCATAAACGGGGGGTCGTCCTTTGGCGCTGCCGCGGCCTGGGGGGCCCTGAGGTGTTGCGCTTGCTCTGTCCTGGCGGGGGTCGACGGCTCCCCTCTTTGGTGGAGATTTTCATGCATGCCAGATCCACCACACCAGCATCTATCGAAACTCAGACACAATTTGTTTCTCCCTCAGGTCATTGATTCGGTGGAGGCGGGTGTCTGTGGATCTCACTCTGCTTCGTCTGTCCTTTCTACCTTTCCTCAGTTTCTCCTTTGGGCCCTTGAGGTCTCCCTGATTTGTTGGAATTTAGATGTCTCTGGGGTTGGCGAAGGACTCTGGTTGGTGGCCTGGTGGGTGGTGTCTGGTCGGTGCTGGGCTTCGCTTTTCTTTCTTTTCTTTGGTCCCTCTTCGGGTCTCCTGGCGGCCCCACGACTCTGGCTGGATTTTGAAGTGTTCGGTTTAGGTGAACGGTATGGGAATTCGTTTTTTTTTTTTTTTTTACACGCACGCACGCGCACACACACACACACACACACACATATACCAAAAAATAATAATAATAATAATAAAAAAAAATTTTAAAAAAAGGGAGAACAATGATGATGACATGTCAAATGATCAATACTGAGCTCTCCCCGAAAAGAAAAAAAAAGAAAAAAAAATGAAGTAAGCATAAACACATGCAAGGATTGTATGCAGAAGCCCAATAATTGTTTTAGGTTGAATAATTCTCCAGTATTTAAATGGCTGACAAAAAAAAAAAAGTTCTGAACAAGAAATGCCTTTTAATGCAATTTACATCAGGAAGACCTTCAGGTTGAGATTTCAATAAAAACGTCAATGAAAAAAAGACTTGATTTATTTTGTCCCCCACCCAGAGACTCTTCAGGTGTTGTTTCAAACCAATTTCCCCACGGCCTTACCTTTCCTGCCATCGGAGATTCTGCTCTTTGCTCTGCTGGGGTGAGCCGACTCCTCTGACTCTTGACTCATCACGACCAATTTAATTCTGTTCCCCGTGACTGATTCATATTCACATTAGGCCATGTGGAAACTCTGAGCTCTCGTGTTGTTCTTCCAATTAGCCTCATTTTGGCTGCTAATGACTCGTGTGTGTGTGTGTATGTGTGTGTGTGTGTGTGTGTGTGTGTCCATGCTGAAAACAGGCTGCTGTGTGGAGCTGTGAGCTGCTTGTACCTCTCCCTGCATCGCCTCATGTTGCATCTCATCACCACAAACGCCGTCCTCATTAACATGCTGAAAACAGAGTGAGCACACACACACACACACACACACACACACACACAATGACAAAGCCATTACTCGATGAAAAATAAGAGCAATATAGTGTGAATGGTTGCTTGTCTATACTGTATGTGCTCTGTCATTGGCTGGCCAGCAGTCCTGGTTGTACACTCGCTCAAATTGCAATAAGCCCCATCTCACTGGTAGCGACAACCAAAATGCAAAAAAAAAAAAAAAAAAGAAAAATGCCACGATGAACAAAAAGAAGTGAAATGACGGTGTTGATTGTCTGTGTAGGAAAGCACTGTACTCTGCCATAGTCGCCTTCTTCTTGGCATCTCTCACCTTCCCTGACTTTGTGGGTCAACACATGGCTTCCAAGGTAGGTCTTCATTAGGAAAATACTCAAAATAAATAAATAAATAAATAAAGGGAAACACTAGCCCTGAGATGTTACTACAGCTTTTATCCACAACTGTAATATTCTCTTCTTTTTTTTTCTTCTTTAAAAGAATAATGACACCGCCTTCTTCTTTTCTGTTCAATTCAGTTTACCATGAAGCAGCTGCTGACCTCATTACTGGAAAACACACCGTGGACGTCTCAATCCCACAATGCCTCCGGGCAGCCGGAGACAGAGTGGGGCTCGTCCCAGTATGCCGTCTTCCCGTCTCTGACTGTCTTTCTGCTCATGAAGGTACAAATGAAGGACTACATGTACTATTGGAGATCAATTTAGCCCTAATATCATGCAGCAAGCGGCTGACATTTTCATAGGACAATGAGCCGTTTAAATTAAAGATTAACGCTTCAACCTTTGAGGCGACTGAAAGGATTTTTTTTTTTGTGAAAGCAGATAGAAATCTCTTGCCAGCAGGTTCAAAAATTTGGTTGGCGGAATTTCCATTTCAATTAGGTCCCGAGACCTCCATACTCAGGCTCTAATAATACTGTTGACTGTTGACTATAATTATTTACTGCCTTTTTTGGCCAAAACCATTTCCTCACAAAACAAGCCACACTCATTATCAGGACTTGCCTTCCAGAAAACAAGGCTTATTGGAGCTAAATTACTGGCTCTTAATTGGCAGGGTTCTATCGAATCGAGTCAGTCTTGGGTGTAATGACATGCCCCAGGTGATCACGCTACCTTGTTTGTCCTATCTGTGCTGCAGGGAATTTGGTGCGGTCATTATTATCCTTATCGTTATTTATTTTATTATTATTTTTTATCCTTATTTATTATTGTAGACCTTTCATGCTAACTGTCGAGAGAGAGAAAAATGAAAGTAGTCGGATGAATATGTGCAGTATGGATTCGCATGTATACCGGGGACTTATGGTGTTCCACAGGGTTCAATTCTGGGGCCTTTGCTATTTTCATTGTATGTGCTGGCTCGGGGGAAAACAGCGGTGGTTGTTGTTGAGTTGAATGATGGGAGTCATCGTCCTAACCGCATGATTTGCAATGCCAAGTTGAGCAAGTGTAGTCCAGCACAACTAGCTATCTAGAAAACTAAAGGAACACTTCCTTAAGCTGCATGGAGATGGGGAAGACAAGAACATTACGCTTTTGGAATTTAAGGTGAAGAGAGCAAGGTGTGATGAAAAGGCTAATCTTCCTGTTCATTTTGTTCACCAGTAAACCCAATACCTGAATTTGGTAGAAAATAAATAAATAATGAAGGGTTTGGTGAATGCGCATATTCAGTACCTCCAACAAAGGTTAACAACCACTAAGCTAAAGAGAGCACTGATAGTTTTCTTCTTGGGTATTGTGAGATACTGAGAAAAACAAACATTAAATCGAAAAGCAAAGGCAATACATTCAGCTCTTTCCCACAGGAGTAAATTTTGAGTGTTTGTAAAGTTTCTTTGAAAATGTAACTTGATAAAAGCTCGAGTTCTCATCTTAACACAGTTTATGCTTGTAATTTTATTCTTTTGATATCCTAAATTTTTCTTATTTCACATCTTTATTTTTGTCCTTTTACTTATAACAAAATGTATTTTCCCTCTTTTCAGTCTGTCCATAATAAGCCCTTTTACTTCTCAACGTCTATTATTTGGCTCAAATTGATGCTGCAGTATGAATGCAGCCAAATGAAATTGGATTTGTGAGGCCTGTGAAGAGAGTTGCGCTTATGTTGTTGTTTCTCAGCTGTGGATGTCGGTGCTCGCCTGCACTCTGCCTCTGCCCGCCGGGTACTTCATGCCAGTCTTCATTTATGGTGAGTGAGGGAGGGAAAATTGTCTTTCTGTCATTGAAACATTGAAACAAGATGGTAATAATGGTCTTTTTTAAAATTGTTTGTGAACCCATTGGATTTTGCAATGGCCACTCATAGCCCTGACCTACCCAATAGCACAATATACTTAATACAGAGCAGTAATTTTGATTTGTTGTAAATTGTATACCAAAGGAAAGAAAACATACAGAATATCATATAAGTAAATAGGAGTGGGAATCTTTGAATGTCTCACGATTCAATTCGATTTTATTTTTTGGATACACGATTCGATTCAGAATCGATTTTCGATTAGGAACGATTTTTTTTTTATTCAAAATGATTTGATTGACAATGATTTTTGCTTCAATTTATAGACGTTCAAGGAATCGTAATGATCTATTCCAGTCTGACTCGCTAATGCTAACTAATGCTCTACTCGCGGCACTGGAACGGTTCCACACTGAGAAAAAAAAAACTACTTTTATTGGAATAACTTGATCGTGACTTTTTCCTTCTACTCTCTAATGTGGCTACAACTTAACAGTGTATCAGACCGCGTGGAACCACACTGCCCCTAAGTGGCCAAATTGGGTACAACATGAACAGCACTCCCAATAAAGGCACACACAAACAAAGGGAAGACAGTGTAAAATAATTTAAATAAAATCAATTTTGGGACATTTGAAATCGATTCTGAATCGTACTAAATGAGAATCCTGATTCTTATAAGAATCGATTTTTTGGAACACCCCTATTAGTAAAACTACCTAAGCTAACATAGATATAAAAATAATAAGATTTCCACTTCACACAATGTCATTTTCATCTTGGGACTATTCTTTTCTTTTTACGAAACATTAATGATAGAAAACGTTTTGAAATTATTAAACTTGGTCTCAATTTTTATACATAAAAAAATGCATTTAAACAGGAGTATGTAGGCATTTATATTCAGTATTGGTTTTTGGAATATAAACTGTCATGGGAAAAAGAAACAAGATAGCCAGAGAGAGTGCTGCAGTTTCCTACTTTAGCAAGTTTGATCATTTTGTGGAGAAATTGTGTTTGCTAATACAGATTTTTGTTTCTTTTCTGTTTTGTTTTTTTCTTTCTAGGGGCGGCCTTGGGCCGTTTGCTTGCAGAAGGAATACTTTACGTTTCCTCCAGTCCACAGGAATGGTCTTCTATCAATCCTGGGGGATATGCACTTGCTGGTAAAAATAAACAAACAGACAAATAAACAATGCATGTTATAGTGTTTATCAAGTTACAATACATCAGATAATTCAGGATGTACAATACAATAAAAAAAATCATCACATGACATTACTGTAGTACTGTGTATGAATAGTAATGTGTAGCACTACTTCTATCTATCTATAATTCAACAATCCCCTACATTAAGAGTAAAAAAATTGACATTTCCATTCAATTCAATGAGAAAGGGGGACTTGTGATATGACCACTGTACACGATTCGACCTTATGTGTGAAGTTGTTGTTGTTGTTGCGCAGGTGCAGCAGCATTCTCCGGGGCTGTGACGCACACTTTATCGCCGGCCCTCTTGGCCTTGGAGTTAACCGGTCAATTCAGCCATGTGGTTCCCGTCCTCCTCGCCACTCTGCTGGCCAATGGCGTCGCTCGGTCTGGCAACCGCCCATCTTTCTATGACGCCGTCTCCATCAGCAAGAGGCTGCCACACATGCCCTCTCTCGCCATGGCACGCCCCGGGTATACCAACAGTATCAAATTCATCTGCAGTACAATTGGGGATTTTCTTCTGTGAAATCATGTAGACCAGTGGTTCTCAACCTTTTTTTTTTTTTGTGATGTGCCCCCCTGTGAAATATTTTTTCGGCCAAGTACCCCCTAACCAGTAAAAAACATTATTGGTTGGGAGAAAAAACACAGTGCTGTGCCATAGTTGTCTGATTTGTTCAACTTTGGAACTTCATTTGGTCTCTCTTGAACTATTTGGAAATCAAGACTAAAAAAAAGGGAGGGAGAAGGAAGGGAGGGAAGGAGGGAGGAAAGGGAGGGAAGGAGGGAGGGAGGAAAGGAAAGGAAGGGAAGGAGGGAGGAAAGGAAGGAAGGAAAGAATGAAGAAAGGAAGAAAGAAAGAAAGGAAGGAAGGAAGCAGTGACAAAGTACAGGTATTTGTATTTCCCACCACCAAAAGACTAAAAAAGGGAGGGAGAAGGAAGGGAGGGAAGAAAGGGAGGGAGGAAAGGAAGGAAGGAATGAAGAAAGGAAGGAAGGAAGAAGAAAGAAAAAAAGGAAGGAAGGAAGCAGTGACAAAGTACAGGTATTTGTATTTCCCACCACCAAAAGACTAAAAAGGGAGGGAGAAGGAAGGAGGGAGGGAAGAAAGGGAGGGAGGAAAGGAAGGAAGGAAGGAATGAAGAAAGGAAGGAAGGAAGAAGAAAGAAAGAAAGGAAGGAAGGAAGCAGTGACAAAGTACAGGTATTTGTGTTTCCCACCACCAAAAGACTAAAAAAGGGAGGGAGAAGGAAGGGAGGGAAGAAAGGGAGGGAGGAAAGGAAGGAAGGAATGAAGAAAGGAAGGAAGAAGAAAGAAAGAAAGGAAGGAAGGAAGGAAGCAGTGACAAAGTACAGGTATTTGTATTTCCCACCACCAAAAGACTAAAAAAGGGAGGGAGAAGGAAGGGAGGGAAGAAAGGGAGGGAGGGAGGAAAGGAAGGAAGGAATGAAGAAAGGAAGGAAGAAGAAAGAAAGGAAGGAAGGAAGGAAGGAAGCAGTGACAAAGTACAGGTATTTGTATTTCCCACCACCAAAAGACTAAAAAAGGGAGGGAGAAGGAAGGGAGGGAGGGAGGGAGGGAGGCAGGGAAAAAAGGGAGGGAGGAAAGGAAGGAAGGAAGGAAGGAATGAAGAAAGGAAGGAAGGAAGAAGAAAGAAAGAAAGGAAGGAAGGAAGGAAGCAGTGACAAAGTACAGGTAGTTGTATTTCCCACCACCAAAAGACTAAAAAAGGGAGGGAGAAGGAAGGAGGGATGGAGGGAGGGAAGAAAGGGAGGGAGGAAAGGAAGGAAGGAATGGAGAAAGGAAGGAAGGAATAAGAAAGAAAGAAAGAAAGGAAGGAAGGAAGCAGTGACAAAGTACAGGTATTTGTATTTCCCACCACTATCAAACTGCGATCGCATCTCATCCGTTTTGTATCCAAACCTGAATACAACAAAAGTGGAAGCAAATCTAATTCCGTCTTCTGCAACAGCCTAAATCTTCACAGAATTGCGACGACAAATTCGTGACGAGAGAGCATTTGCCATTGACCGGAAGCTGCTTTGAAGACAAGGTGTCTTTTCTTCGACAGGTTTCTCTCCAAGCAGGTGGGACACGTTTTGGGAGCGACACGAGTGCAGCTGCAGAAAGCGGCTGGCCCGGAGGAGGTCCGACATGTTGTCAACAAAAGCAGCAGCGAGACGCAAATCCCTGTGGTGGACTCACATGGTGGGCAGACACACACGTGCAAAATAGTGCTCCTTCTCCACACACATCATAGTTCGAAAGAAGCTACTAACGCTCATGCACAAAAAAAGTATCTCAATAATCTGAAATGATGTGTTTGTTGACTGTTGATTGCTAGCTTGCTTGTTTGCTAGCTAGCTATGCGAGATATGTCGATGGTAGATAGACTTAAAGTACTCGTTTTATTAATATGTTGAAATAAATACTTGCAAGTATAGTAGGTAGCAATTGCTCGGAAGATGTGTGACAGTTTTTATTGGATTTTACACTACATTGAGTTAAAAGCACTTCTTATTTTTGAAAGTTGTAATACTGTATGTAGTACAGAAATTACTAGAATTAGTTCCTACAGATGTCTACCAGTTTTGGTTAGGTTGTCCACTAAACATTAGGTGAAATGAAGTACAGTGCACCTGGAATAAGCAAATTCGAAATGCAAACAAATAAAATAAATTAAATATATGGGAAAGTCTGAATTATTTGCCTTTTTTTTTTTTTAAATTTAAGTAATGCAACAACTAATTTCCCTAGTAACTAATTACATTTATGAAGGAGTAATTCAGTTACTAATTGAATTATTTTACGAGGAAAGCTACTGGCAACTATAACTAATTACCTTTTTTAACGGAATTACTTAACATTCGGGGTAAGTACTAAGAAATAAATAGCCTTTTTTTTATTTCAACTCTTTTTCACATGGATGTGCTCTTTTCTCCCATGAAGAGGCGGAAATATTGTTGGGTTTTGTCATGCGATCAGACCTTCTGACATTCCTTCGTCAGTGTGGCACTTCCCAGGTAAAAGTACACACACACACACACACTGCTTTGTTTTACTATCTTTGTGGGGCCATCTCATTGACATCATGCATTTCCTAGCCCCTTCCCCTAACCCCAACCATCAAAAATACCCTAAGCTCAACCATAACCCAATTCAAACCTAAACTCTAAAACCAAGTCTTGACCCTCAAAAAGAGGTCTAAACTTGTGGGGCCCAGCAAAATGGACGGGTGGGCCCCACATCTCTTTGAAATCCCGAAATGTTGGCCCCCACTATGTAACAAAAACAAGACCACACACACTCAACACAATAAGAGCGAGCCGAGGCAAAATGAGCTGAATTGAACCAAAAAGCTTTGATGGGTAATTCAATTTAAAAGCACACAGTCACTCACAATTGGCATGTGCGTGCTGAAAGATTCTTGCCAAAAAGATACAAGCTGAGCACCGCATTGATGATTAATACATCCCGCCGTGTCATAGCAAGAAATCGGTGACCGTGAGCACCCAACCAAACGCAGGGCTTGAATGGTGAAGAACTGCGAGTAGTTCACTAAAAATGTTTAGCGTTGCCGATATTAACTGCTCAAAAGTACGAACTATGATCTCAAAATAGTTTTATATCATTTCAAATGCATCTTGGGAGCGGCTTGGCTCAGTGGTAGAGTGGTCGTCTTGTAACCTAGAGGTCACATGACTTCACTGGTTAACTCACAATTAATCACAAATTTTACATCTGTTCTAAATGTACAATAAAAACTATTTAGGTTTTCATTCTATTGTTAACAAAAGTTTTTTTTTAAAAAAGGTGTTAAACTAATAGAAATATTTCAAATACATTTTTGACGTCTATAGCCGTCAATGGCAGTGAATGAGTTAAAAAGAACCGTTCAAAAGATTCGTTCATCGAATTGTTCGTGTACGCAACCCGCCCACCGCAACCCCACCACCGCCCCTCTTCCCCAAACGGCACGGACGTAAAAAACAAAAACAAAAAACACGCAGATAATGTTATGTTGCTATATTTGTTGTCATGAGTGTGTTTCCAACAAAAACAAAAGTACGTTCACTCACTGAATCAATCCTGAACCGTAATTGGCAACACGTTCACATACAGACTCGTTCACTCGCTGATCCGCGTTGGCTAACGCCAATAGCAAGGGAGTACGTTCGCCCGTGTCTGACGCTGGCGGCTGATTGGTCGTTCGCGAAGATTGACGATATGAGCGTGGTTGAGCTTAAATGAACTGAGAAAAAAAACTGCTCACTTCAGGAAGTGATCCGTTCACTCACGTTCACTGAAAAGATTCGGGGGTTTTTAAGGAAACGTACGTGAACGACACAACACTCGTGTCAGATGAATCACTTCAACGTGCTTCCTTGACACCACAATTACTTGCTTTGGTGCTATCGTGTGACATTTGGCGTTACAGAAATAGTCGAAAGCAACAATTGAGTTCTTTTAGCGACTGGCTGAGGATAGGTTCCACTGTAAAAAAAAAAAAAAAAAAAAAACGTGACATGGGGGCTTTTTAAACATCAAACGAAAAAGTTAGGCTTTCATTAGAAAGTGACAGTTCAACGATGTGAGTGCTTTGACACATGCAGAAAAAGCCAGTAAATATTTTTTCCTTTGAATGGGGATGTTGCGATTTGACTTCAGGGACACGTCAACGTTAGTCTCGTCCTCGCAATTGTAAGAAAAAAAACTGGTAATAAGTCTAAAATAGTTCATTTTAAATTTCATGTTTTGGTCCCTGCTTAGAAAGTTGATGGACGTCTAGAGGAGATATGCAGCATTCAACCTTCTTCTGCCCTGTTGTGTCCTGACAACACCATTCAGGAGGTGAGACCGTGACTACATTTTCGAACTTAGACTAAGTGCAATAACTGGAGAAATTGCGTGGGAATGCTGAAAGCTGAATGCTGAAAGCTGAATGCTAATAGCTGAATGCTAAGCCTAATTCTTAATTAAGTGAAAATGACAAAACTTAATCATGAAGAATGACATCAAAAGTAATGGGTGTGAAGTCATTTGACAATGGTTAGTATTCAATATTGCATTTCTACAAAAGAGTTGTTTCTAGCAGGGGTTGAATCCTGCTCCTCCGTGTGGCAGGCAAATAATCTAACCACTGACCTAACTTTTTTTAAATTTATATTAAAACCCTGGAGAACCCACTGGGTCAAATTTGGCCCCTATAAATTCTGCTACTCAAATAACAATTTTTTTTTTTTTACAAATTTAACTTCAAAAGTCCAGAGTGCCACTTCTGACCCCTGCATGGGGCCATCTAGTGGATGAATATTGCACTTACATGAGCCAGAGTGGTGGTGACAAGATGGCTGGCAACATGCTGTTTTTGTTGAGCTGGAAATCAATCCAAACAAAACCATCTTCTCAGCAAACCATCAGATGGTAAAATTGTGTTTTTTTTGTTAATCTATTTCATATCATGTTGCAGAATGCCTAGGAGTACGTTTTATATATAAATTTTGATAAATTAGCAACTCTGAGCTAGTTAAAAAACAAGGGTTAAAAAAAAAAACCCATATATTTTGGTGTTCAGTGAACTTACAGCAGTCATTTAATGTATAATTCATAATTTTCCAAAGAAGAAAAGGGTTCTTGGGTTCTCCAGGTTTAAAAAGTGACATCTGATGCTGAAATTATAATTCATTTCCTGATATGATAGTCAGAGGATTAGCATGTAATCACTTAGCATTATTGCCATGGATACAGGTGGGATTCGAACCCGCGACCTCTTGGTTATTGAGCAGTATCAGAGTTGCTACTGAGAAGTCGCATGCATTAAAGTGGGCGTGAAAAGTGGGACTGAAAAAGTTCCATGTCAGTCCCAATAAAAATGAATGGTGAAAAGTTGATATTTAACGTTAAATTATGCGAATACTGCGAGTAATGTGGAGTCAGACGATAAATACCCGGGAAGGGGTGAATTTTTGAAGCAAGTTGAAATTTGAAATCGGGAAGTATTATGTGGGAGTTGTTTCTCTGTGAAAAAGTGAGGAGAATAAAATGATATAATAATTATTATAATAATCAGTAATAAAGGTTAGAAAACAACATAAGTGCTTCAGCATTCCCACAATGAACCAAGTCAACCAACATATGTTTATTTTATTGATTTGTTTCATAAAAATAGAGCCCAGGTGTTCTTTTCCAATCGTGAATTTGATTGATTGCAGGAAACTACTGTAATTCAGGAAATCCTTTATTTCAGGCTTTCAGCATCCTGAGCCTTGTTGGAGGTCAGACTGTGTTTGTCACCGACAGAGGGAGGCTGCTTGGGCGGGTCACATGGTCAGAGGTAACTCGGCTGCGCTGTCGGGCTCATTTTGTCCCCTTGCCATGCGGAAGAAGACACGTGTGTGTTTTGTCCTCCAGATGAGGAGAATTTTAGAAGACTTGGCCAAAGAAATCTGAGGCGCCCTGACGAGAAGCAGCCACGCGTGCCTGACCTTTTCACTAATCTACATTAAACTTGCGTCTAATTAGAACCATCAGAAAAGGAAAGAGTGCACTAATTGGTCCATTTTAAATTCCCCAATGTGTTTATGTGGAAGAACTGCTATATGCTTGCAAAGTGCCTGACCTTCTCCATTGCCAATACATTTTAATAATTGTGACTAAATAATGAGTATGTACATAATTACAACGTCTTGGCTGTTTGCACTGTCAGAGCTCAAACACATGATTGGCTTTATGCACGTACGGTTTCTTCTCTGCAGTTTCACGTCAACTCGATTTCGTGTCACACAAAGAAAACCCGTGCGAGTTCTCATTGTGTGACGGACCAAATGGATCAAAAACAAGCAAGGAGCAGCAAATCATACAGATGCTTTTATACCAAGATATTTACACAATACTGTACTTTCCATTGGTTCTAAGTTCAACATACAACAAAATATATCTAATGTATACTAAATTGAAAAGTGCAATGTAGCTAAGCAACCATTCACAAATGTTTTACATGAGTGCAAGTTTTTTTGTTTTTTTTTTACAGTGAGTGCTGGTGTTAAACTTGTCTTTCATGTTCAAATTCAGATTCATTACAGTGGTGCCTTGAGATATGAGTGTAGTTTGTTCCGTGACCATGCTTGTAACACAAAACACATAGAAATGAATGAAAATGCAGAACAGGCTCCATTCTCCCAATAAAATCAACAAAAATGTTCATGTTTTTTTAATAAAAATGATAACAATAGCACTCCAGATCCTCAATACTGTACATTAAATCACTTTGCCACATTTTCTGCTTCAGTTCAATGGACTGTGCTGCTCCTTCTGGCTTGTGCACCTCAGACAACTGAGGGCGGTGTTATACAGACATACAGTATGGATAAAAGGTACCGTACAAGGCGCTGGTCTCATCTCCTCAATTGCGGAGGATAATGGATTAAATTGTCTCCTCATTGTTTTGCGACACCATTTGTCCTTAAATGGTTATATCATCAGTCCATCTAAGGCATTTTGAATTGTTTGTCATTAGCATAGCAGCCACATAGCTTTCCTAAAGCAAATCTATGAGGTTGTTTTCAACATACAGTGTTGTCTCTCTCTGGGAGAAACAAGTTCGTTGAGTTGAGTTCACTGCCACCCGTACAGCGACCATATCTCAAATTTCTGCTCACAAGACAAAGCGTCGGGTCACTCCTATGTCAAGGCACCGCTGCAATTGAAATCCAATGCGAAATCCAATGTGAGAATGCTTGACAATAACATGTTCTTTGCAGCCCCACTAGTCTAAATGCGGTGTTCTGGTTAATATTGTGTTAGTGGAATATGAGTTAAGCAGCAAAATCCAGCAGGTTTTATCCATTTTAGGGGGCGGCCATTTTGCCACTTGCGCTGTCAACTGAAGATGACATCAATGTTGCTCAGGTCTCAGGTAGCCTATTAACCAATCACAACTCAGCTTCAGAAAACAGGTGAGCTGTGATTAGCATCATTGATGTCATCTTCAGTCGACAGCAAGTGGCAAAATGGCCGCCCCCTAAGATGACTAAAAATGGCTGGATTTTGCGGCATAGCTCTTATTCCACAAATGTAATATTAATCAGAATATCATGTTTAGACTAGAGAGGTCACATATAACATATTATTATCAAGAAATGTTTAAGGTTGACTTCCGCTTTAATTATAAAACACATCATCCTCAGACAGTGAGCTGCTGTCTATGTGTCGCACCGCAGCCTCGGCGGCGACTGCACTGCATTTGTCCTCGCTGGTAGAATTTTTCTCCTGCGGTTTAACACCGGCCACAAATGGTGGTTTGGGGGCGACCAGGCCGCTGAGCTGGCTGTCGCCAAGCGTCTCGGCGTGGATGCTGTGCAGGTACTCGGGGGCGCCGACACTTGCGTCATCCAGCAGGAAACAAGACATCAGGTGACTCCTCGGTGCCCCTAGCAAGGAATGGTAAGAGGGGCAGTTAAAATGTAAGTCTAACACCCCTACTGACAATTCTTATTTGACTTTCCACTCTACTTTCTGCTGACGTGTTTCCGTTAAAGAAATCAGGCACCATAGTGTACAATTTCAACTTTTCAACCTAAATACTATTATTTCTTCTTGAAGTTGTATTAAAACCCTGGAGAACCCACGGGGTCAAATTTGACCCCTATAAATTCTGCTACTCAAATAACAAAGACCTTCTTTTTTTTTTACAAATTTAACTTCAAACGTCCAGAGTGCCACTTCTGACCCCTGCATGGGACCATCTAGTGGATGAATATTGCAATTACATGAGCCAGAGTGGTGGTGACAAGATGGCTGGCAACATGCTGTTTTGTTGAGCTGGAAATCAATCCAAACAAAACCATCTTCTCAGCAAACCATCAGATGGTAAAATTGTGTTTTTTTTTGTTAATCTATTTCATATCATGTTGCAGAATGCCTAGGAGTATGTTTTATATATATATATTTTGATAAATTAGCAACTCTGGGCTGGTTAAAAAAAAAAAACAAGGGTTAAAATTGAAAAAAACATATATTTTGGTGTTCAGTGAACTTATAGCAGTCATTCAATGTATAATTCATCATTTTCCAAAGAAGAAAAGGGTTCTTGGGTTCTCCAGGGTATTAATTCCCAATTCTTCTCGAGTATAATGTATTTGTTTAATCTTTTTGTCATGTATTTAGAATGCTAATTCAGAACTGCCATGTAGGCTTATGCTTAGCCCATTGATAATTTCTATGTAACTTTTGACACTGCACTCATTATTTCCACTTCTCTCATGGCCAACAACCACATCGAGAATGCAGGGGTGGCAAATCCAGTTCCAGAAAGTAGAAATCCTGCCACAGTTTGGCTTTAGCCTCTTATGCTAGCTAGCTAGCTCCCTAGCAAGTAAACGAGCACTGATGAAGCTAGCTAGCTAGCTAGCTAGCTAGCACCTGGGGCTAAAGCCAAACTGTGGCAGGATTTCTACTTTCTGGAACTGGATTTGCCACCTCTGTCTGATTCGACCAGCAATATGTTTTCCTTGATTGTTTTTTAATGTTTGTCAGTGTGTCTCATTCTGACTGATGTGTTCAGTGCAACCTTTTTTTTTTTTTTTTTTTGCAGTTTCCTACTTTGCCAGCACTCCCTGAGTGAATCACAATTATCAATCTGGCTATTGCCAGGTTAATTTTGAAGAGGAACGTTTTGGATAGCTCTGTGGTTCCTATGTGGAAATCGCCTTTTATCATGACAGAAAAAAAACATCCATGCTTAGATGACTTTGGTGTGGAAGATTAAGACCATCAAATACCCTTAGAATACATTACAACTGAGATTGTGACCATAAATGGGCAGAAATTCTTCTATGGTTGATTCCATATGCCTGAATGGATTTAAAATGTCACGTCATAAAAGCTTTTGTATTGTCATTCTTGCCTCAATAGAGCGCAATAATTGCTGAGATGTTGAAAAGGGAGCTTGAAGAAACCTCTGATGGGGGCAGTGAAGTGGAATTTGATCGTCGTCACAGAAAGAAGAAACGTCAACGGACCCTGCCAATGACAACCAACCTTGCAAGCTGGTCGACGGTTGCTCAAAGCAGTCATTCAAGGACCAAAAATTCATGGCGGCCTCAGCCAAGGCAAACTGCTCTGCTACTCCTGCACACAAACACATTATCATGTTTTTTTCCCCATGTGAGTCATTGTCCATAAGAGCTTTATTGATCGTACGTGCCGGAGGGAAAAAAAACAACGTCCACATGGATTTTTTTTCTCCCCCTTGCTCAATTAAATTCCTTCTTCTGACTCACCGGCAGCAAAGCGAGCTTCCTTGATCTCATCTGTCATTTGGGAGTAAAATTGTTGATCTTCCTCAGGGCCCCAGCTTCCGCCTCCTCGAGCCCAGCCGCCCGCCCCGACCTCGCCGCCGCCTCCCCAGCCTTTCCACTCAATCAGGTGAGCCACCCGCCCTTGAGCCATGGCCGTGGGCTTGGTGATGTGCTCCTTTATCGTGGCCACCAGACCTAAATAGGGCAGGATACATCTTGATAAAGGGAATGAAGTAAAGAGGTGAAAGCAGAGGAAGGATGGAGATAAATGTGGAAAGGAAACGTCATTATTATGGTGAGGTAAAGCCCTGATAGAACAAGAACCCCTTCGTTAAAAACGAGAGTTCCAGCACTTTTATTGGTTGGCGAGTTTAATGGCATTGCTGTCATCGTGTTCCCTGTTTGGCTGCACAGTTGTTCATTCATATGCGGAAGGGGATTAGGGCCGGTGAAGAGGGAACAAAAAGGTTGGCAGGATTCTGACTTTATTCTCAGAATTCTGACTTTAAAGTGAGAATTTAAAGTGAGAGTTCTCACTTTATTCTCAGAATTCTGACTTTAAAATGAGAATTCTCACTTTATTCTCAGAATTCTGACTTCAATCTCAGAATTCTTACTTTAAAGTCAGAATTCTGACTTTATAAGTGCTACTATTATTCTCGCTTTAAAGTGAAAATAATAATAATTCTGACTTTATTAGTGCTACTATTATTCTCACTTTAAAGGGAGAATTCTGAGAAGAAAGTAAGAATTCTATCTTTAAAGTGAGTATTCTGATTAAAGTCAGAATTCTGTGATTAAGGTGAGAATTCTGAGAAGAAAGTAAGAATTCTGACTTTAAAGTCAGAATTCTGAGATTAAAGTGAGAATTCTGCAAATAAAGTCAGAATTTTGCTATTAAGGGGGAATTCTGAGAAGTAAGAATTCTGATTTAAAGTCCAATTTATTCTCAGAATTCTCACTTTAACCTTCTGAAATTAATCTTACTTTATTCTCAGAATTCTCACTTTAACCTTCTGAAATTAAAGTGAGAATTCTGAGAATAAAGTAAGAATTTCTTAGATTAAAGTCAGAATTCACACTTTAAAGTCAAAATTCCGAGAATAAAGTGAACATTCTGAGAATAAAGTAAGAATTAGGACTTTAAGTCAAAATGAATGAATGAAAATGCATTCGGTTCATTGGCAAATTAAAATTTCAACATGGTCAAAAACAAAACAAACAAAAAACAAATTCCATACATAAATATGCAAACGAAAGGATGTAGGCAGAAGCAAAAGCTTTCCATTTCTGTGCCTCTAGCACTGCAAAATAGCAAAGTGAGAATAAAGTAAGAATCCTGCCCCCCCTAAAAATTCTCTCACTTCACTGGCTCTAATCGTCTTCCGTATTCAATCATAAATATTCAGTATTCACTATTTATTCAGTTCAATGAACCAATGCATAACCGCAGGTTTAACTATTTGAAGACCCAAGCGCATGTTGATGAAAAGAGGGACGCAGCTGAGCTGAGACTATTCGACGAGCACATCATACTTGAATGTTCATTTGTCCGCTTCGCTTCCAATATGAGGGTAGCTTTAGTGTTTCATGCATAGAATACAGCACCAAGGAGGCAAATAACATTATTAAGCTCCCATGGTTACTAATATCATTTCCCGCCTCGCGCGATGGATACGCGGTGAAGCTCAGCTTGTTGTTGTCACTGTAAATGTGCACACGCAATCTCACCCAACAGAGAGGACGTGGCCAGCTCGCCAACTTTGTAGTGGTTGCTTTTATCTGCTGCTTGTCCATTTGATGGAGGCTGGTCGTCCTGCACAGGAGCAGAACATCTTCAAATGCACATTTCGGCTCCTTACATTTCTAACTGCGAAAAAACCAAGATCTCCGGCAATGCAATTTTCCAGTTCAAAATCTTGATTACATCATGTGCAAGGTTAGCTCTTGCAGTTTACCTGAATAAACACGCTTTGCGCACATCAATTTCATTTCTCCGAACCCAGCAAGTCAATTTCTGCAATGTCAAGCACTGTGTGCACCTGAACTGCCCCGATTTTAACACCTTCACTGCCATTGATGGTTACAGACGTCATAAATTCATTTTACAATTTCTATTAGTTTAACATTTTTTTCCCACTTTTGTTAACAAGAGTATGAATACCTAGAATTTTTTTGTACAATTAGAACAGATATAAAATTTGTGATTAATCGTGAGTTAACTAGTGAAGTCATGTGATTAATTACGATTAAAATCTTGACGCCCCTAATTTTTAATAATATTTTCTTTCTTTCTTTTTTAAATAATATAATTATTTTATATTATTTTTTTGTATTTTTTTTTTAAAGAAAAGATTATTAGAAAATAGGGGCATCAGGCAATTACAATTTGTAATCGTAATTAATTGCATGACTTCACTAGTTAACTCACGATTAATCACAAATTTTATATCTGTTCTGATGCAATAAAAACAATTCTAGGTTTTCATAACTCTTGTTAACAAAAGTGGGAACAATGTTAAACTAATAGAAATAGTTGGAATGAATTTTTTACGTCTATAGCCGTCAATGGCAGTGAATGAGTTAAAGAAAATAAGGGGAGCCGCTTCATTTGACCGAGAGTCGGCTGCGTTCCATACCGCATTGCGAAAATACCCTCCTCTGCGCTAGTCAAGCAAAAATACCAAGAGAAAGAAAACTCCAACCATGCGTACAGTTAGACTTTACTTTGTACTAGACTTCTACTGGGCACGAAAATAGGGCCCAAAATCTTTTTTTTTTTACTACAAATCCCATAATGCAATGCAACTGCTGCCTTACTGCACGATAGGCTAGCCACAATCATAGCGCAGATCTATCCAACATTTCTGTGATGATTACCAAAACGATCGTAAAATATACTACACTACTCTGAATAGGCTCAAGGAACTCTATAAAAAAAAAAATCAAATCTGGAAATATATTGCAGCAAAAAAAAAAAAATGTCAATAGAATAAAAAGATGAAATAAGACATAATGTGTGCTTGACTGACATTTTTGTTTTTTGAAATACAAAAGCAATCCGCGTTGAAAAGCACTCATTCAATTTATCCTTGAATTGTGTGACTTTTTTTGTCTTTGTTGTATTGTTTAAAAAAATAAGATGACCCCCCCCCCCAAAAAAAAAAAACAAAAACAAACAGAAACTCAATCAGCAACGATGTATTGCATCTGAAAGTCAAATATGTCATAACAACGCATTCCTCAATGTGTCACTGTTGTATTCAAAATAAGAATAACAGTTCACGATGATGACGTTTGCGCGTGTGCTGTTCGTTCACAACAAAGTAACTGCAGTCAATACTGAGAAGGACACAGGATTGATTTCTCTGGCCGCTTTTCCACTCTCTTCAACCTGTTTACAAAATGGTGTGCGTAAAATCGATATTAAGTAGGTACCTGCTTTTTTTTTTGGTGGGGGGGGGGCGGTGAATTCACAGATAAAGACTTTGAGGACAAAAGTAATTGGACACACCCTGTTTGAAGACATATGGGAATCATCTTTGCAGATTTATAAGTGTGATGCATGAGCAGACGGAGATCGTTCTTCCTGCCTGCAACTCACACTTACCTCACACTTGTTATAAGTATAGGTAGTGGATTAAAAAAAAAAAAAAGTCTACACACCCCTAATTAAAATGCCAGGTTTTTGTGAAAAAAACGATACAAGATAAATCATTTCATAATTTTTCCCACCACTAATGTGACCTATACCTTGGAAAAAAAATACATCAAATGTGCTGCGCAAGTATGCGCACCTTTTTATAATTGTGGATGTGGCTGTGTTCAGAATTAACATTATCATATTGAAATTCATTTGAAGGAGTCAGCACGTACCTGCCACCATTTGAAGTGCCACAGTGAACAGTTCAGCTGTTCAAGTAGGCCTTCTGATCATTTTTGTTTTTCCGAGCAGGAGCCTTTTGTGCTCACATTGACTGTTATTTGGAACTGTTCGTAATTCCTTACAGGATCCAGTTCTATCTTAGGAAAAAAAAAAAAAAGTTTGATGCTACCACAATCATGTTTCACTCTTGCTATGTTTTTCATTTGGTGATGAGCAGTGTTAAGTAAAAATAACATTTGGATTTCAGGCCAAAAAATTCAACCTTCGGTTCAAAAGTTTGCAAAAACTCACTTGAAATTTGACAAAGGGATGTAGGAACATGTGTTACGGTCCCATGAAACCAATGATATATTATTTAATAGTTTAACTCATTCACTGCCATTGACGGCTATAGACGTCATAAATTCATTTGAACTATTTCTATTAGTTTAACATTTTTTTCCACTTTTGTTAACAAAGAGTATGAAAACCTAGAAAAAATGTTTTGGGTACATTTAGAACAGATATAAAATATGTGATTAATCGTGAGTTAACTAGTGAAGTCATTAATTACGATAAAAAAAATTAATCACCTGACACCCCTATTTTTTTTAATAATCTTTTCTTCTTTTTAAATAAATAAATACAATAATTGTAATTATTTTTTTCCAATTTTTAATAATCTTTTTTTTAAAAGAAAAGATTATTAAAAATTAGGGGCGTCAGGCGATTACCATTTTTAATCGTAATTAATCGCATGACTTCCCTAGTTAACTCACGATTATCCACAAATTGTATGTTTTAATACAATAAAAAAAACTAGGTTTTCATACTCTTGTTAACAAAAGTGGGAAAAATGTTAAACTCATAGAAATAGTTCAAATGAATTTTTGACGTCTATAGCCGTCAATGGCAGTAAATGAGTTAATAATATTTGTATCTTGATTTATCACAAAAACCTGTCATTTGAACATAAATGTGTAGACTTTTAATATCCACTGCACATACACGGTGGAATTAAGCAGAATTAAAATGTCTTGGACATTTTTCTGGCTTCAGGACATCATACACTTGGGGAATCTCAGTTACCTGATACATAATGAAAAAAACTGACCTCTGAGGTGGGGTTGACTCACCTTGACGGAGGTTGGAGGATGACCCTCATGTAGGACTGTCAGGGGATAGTTGAGCTCTGTGGATGAAGCGCACACACAAATGCCAGTGTTGAATATTTGTTGTCTGAAGTGTGTGTTTCAGGACAAAGCTCAGCGGGTTCCTAACTACTACTTTCTTATTCATCATCTCGGCCAAAGGTCAAGTGAGGCAATTTCCCAGACATCCCTTGGACTTGGTCTTCTTGCCAACTTCATTTTGTAAGCGAAGCTCATTGAGTGACAAGAGGAAATGAGAATAAACATCCTTAAAAAGGTCAGTGGACACACACACACGCACATTTGGGGTTTCCCCTGAGAGGTGGCGTCAAGACAATTGGCTGTTGCTATGGCAACGCCACAGCAACAGGAGGCGAGTGATACCCTTCCGTTTACTTAAGTCACACTATGTGGAAGAACAAAGACATACGTGCACACACACTTTATCAGTGTGTTTGCCGTCCTCCTGATTCCGACAGAAAATATTGCATGTGAGTGTACGAGTTCAATCCCATCCTTGACAATCACTTCAGCATCTCATTCATACCGAAGTTCCTCCAAGTCGGAAGGCCCCCGAGTGAGCATTTGCATGAAAACATCACATCACAGAATGCAAATGACGAGAGACGCTTTCGACGGCCGATCCTCCAAAAGCACAGCTACTCGCACACTCATGATGTGGTCATAGCGCGGGAATAAGTTTTTCTTTTATTTGTAGATTAATTAGTGCTTCACATTCCTCATTTGTTGAATGGATTCAGGTCATGATTGTATTTTTATTTGTTTATGGTATTTTCTTAGGGTCTGACGCTACGTGTCTGCCCTTGACGTGCCCGGCAGTGTCAGTCACTCTTGCCGGCATGAAACGATCGGATCAACTTTCAGACGTGCTTCCGCACGCGCGTGCGCGCACACACACCGACAAGACACACATGCATCTCGACACTGACCTTTGTGACTTTTACAGAGGCAGCAACCCATGATGTGCGGAAAGCCCGCAGGCGGTTATCTGGTGCTCATGGTGGCTTGAAGATGACGAGGGAGGGCAGCTGGCTCACGGGGAGGAAGAAAGAGATGGAAAGAGAGCGAGCGAGCGCGTGAGTGAGTGAGTGAGTGAGCAGAAAATGGGGAGAAAGTATGAATGCATGTTTGCTGACGTCGCCAACAAGCCGCCCTCCCTTCCCCTCTATTTCTATTCTTCTCTTGCTCTCATAAGTATGTGGGGAGGGGGGAATTCAGTCTAGGAATATTACGATGATATTATGATTGGAAAACAGTATAAACAAGGATTTTTTTTCTTCTAAATTTCATTACCTGCAAGAAGCGCCATCCAGCTCATCCTTGACCTTGACTAATTCATGGAAAATTTATAGATCTGTAATGGGTTAAGTGTGATTACTGAATTACACAAAAAATAAACTCATTAATTCAAATTTTCTTGCATTACAAGTACAAGGGGTGTCAGGCGATTATTATTTTTTTATCGTAATTAATTGCATGACTTCACTTGTTAACTCACGATTAATCGCAAATTTTATATCTGTCTAAATGTACAATAAAATGTACAATATTTTTTTGTCCAAGTTTTTATACTCTTGTTAACATAAAGTGGCAAAAATGTTAAACTGATTGAAATATGGCTGCATCCTTTAATCATTGATAAGGTAATTTCATAATAGTCTATAAAATTGAGTTAAAATGAAACAGATGTACTGCACTGTAAAAAAACGAGTGTGGTATTGATTTGATTAAACTCACAATTAATCGCAAATTTTGTATCTGTCTAAATGTACAATAAAATGTACAATAAAATGTACAATATTTTTTTGTCCAAGTTTTTATACTCTTGTTAAGATAAAGTGGCAAAAATGTTAAACTGATTGAAATATGGCTGCATCCTTTAATCATTGATAAGGTAATTTCATAATAGTCTATAAAATTGAGTTAAAATGAAACAGATGTACTGCACTGTAAAAAAAACGAGTGTGGTATTGATTTGTGTTGAGGTCACTTTTCTGCCACTAGATGGCATCATTGCATTTGTAAGACAGTGACAGCTCAGTGCATTTTTCTTTTCATATTAAGAGCTATCTAATCTTTAACATGAAGTAACGTGTGAAATTCTGTACATTTTTAAAATTGTAAAATACAACTTGAACCCAGTCTCCACAAATATATGCATTGTTATTAAATTGAATTCCCCCAGTACAGATTATACAAATTAAGGGGCGGTTATTAATTGTGCGTTAAAAAAAAAACTTGTGGCGTTAAAGAAACTTTAGTTTAACTCAAAATGAATGCACTAATTTTGACACCCCTAACTAATTACAAGCCACATTATGGCACTGGTACGAGCAAGCTTAGTTTGCCTCAGTCCGAAAGGAGAGAAGCAATGAGTACCTCCAGTAGCGTCTGCTCTGCTATCCTGAGACACCAGGCAGGCAGGCAGGAAGGGGCGGAGGAGCTCAGAGAGATAAAGTGAGACAAGACCATTTAAAAAATTGAAAAACAAATGAAATCATTTGATCATGATCTCTCAAGTGAAGTGGGAGCCAGTCATGGGAGGCCAGAATTGCAGTTATTGCAGTTAGGAAGCGAGCAGCAGCATTGACGTACTGTATATGTAGTATACTGAAATACCAATTATTTGGCTTCAATTTCGCTTGCATCACTCTCGGCAAAAAAGCACTCTTGCCTTTAAGTATGAGATTAGAATTCTGTTGCCATAGTAACCGAGCTGCTCCCCACCTCGCGGCATCTGATCTTAAAAGGATGTAAAGGTGTGTCATATAAAAATAACCGGGGTTGTAGTGTTGAAAAAGGGTTAGCGAAAGGAAGTCTTTCAGTACACAGCAGGGTTGTTTTTAAATCGCACATCAACGGTTTCTCATTGCACACACTCTTTTTTATTAAATTTATTAAATTCTAAAGTCAGAAGGGAAACGCGATGCTTTGAAACTTTATTCTTCATTGCTGTCACTAAAATAAATCAAACACACGCAATACTGACATTTTGTCACACTGTGAGATTTTGTCAAGGGAAATCACTCAATGGCATTTTATCTTAAGTGACAATGCAAAACACCCTGCAATCTCTTTATTGAACAGCTTTTACAAGATTGCAGGGGAGACCCGGCTGCAAATGCTTAAGTGATTTCTTTGTCTTGTAATGTTACAAATGGAAAATTCTCCAAAAATAAATGCAATGCTGCACTCAAGCTATGATAAGTCCTTCGACGCTCAAACATCATTGATGAGACTTGAGCGTTTGTCAATGCAAAAATTGTATTAGGGCTGTGCAACTTCACAATTACAAAATCATCATAGTAAAAAAAAAAAGATTAATACTAATTTTGAGTTGTTTGAATTTCTACATTTGCATCTTTTTTTTTAAATTAAACTCATTTAATACATTTTGTTTCATCCAAAAGGAACTTGCATAATTATAGTGTTTGAAAGAATTTTATTTGTTTTAATAATGTTTTTTAAGTTTAAAAATGTTTTTGTTTTGTACCAAAAAATAAATGATCGTCCTAATCATGATTAAATTATTACCAAACTAATTGTGATTAATATTTTCTTCATAAATCAAGCAGCCCTACTTTGTATTTTAGTACTTAGTGAATATGTCCCACTCCCACACATTGATCTGGTATTATAACTGCTAGGTTACTGACTAAGCAGTTCTTTTATATTAGGTTATTAAATAAAATCAACAATTCAATTTTCAATTCTTTTCCAGTCTTGTTGCCTTCCAAAATTCTGACAAATGCCTCATAATTGTATTATTATAATTCTCTTTTCTTGCACCTCTCGCTCATTATACTTTGTTTGTATGTTCAACTGATTTCATTTCGTTACATATTTACAATTTTCATGTTTTCCCATAGTGATTTTTTTTGGTCTCACATGTATGAACCATAAATCAGATTTTTACGTTTTTCGAGCAGCAGCTGAGTTTGAGCACAACCACGCGGCCAAACACCGAATTGCAAATGTTTTCCACTGCGCATGCTCGTGAAAACGCATCCGACTGGTCCCTATCAATCGATCAGCGAGAGGAAGATGGCGCTGAACCAAGTCAACAGTACATGATCGATCCCCGAAAAACTCGATCGGGTCCATTACTAAAATAATCTTTTCTTGGCAACAGTCAGGCCACAGATTCGATGACGCATCGAAGGAGCGAGTATTATCGCGATTCCGGGGGTAGGTAGAACACGGCGCGTCTCGGAGGCGTTTGAAAAGAGTTAGCTTTAAAAACAACAACAAGCTTTAGCGACGGCGTCCGCCATCTTGTGTCGGCTGTACGTTATCCGCGCTAGGCATGCTAAATTCATCCCTGATAACACCACCGCATGGATCGTAGAGGCATTGTAATCGATTGATTGTACAGTGCCACCGTCAAACCTCATGGCAAAGTGGCCGAAAACCTTGATATTAGGTATTCGATGTCATCGATTAAGTCATTTTATATGCCTGAATGGCGTCTCTAATCATTCAGCAGCTAAAAGATGAATGTTGGATGGTTAATTTTGGTCTCAGAGAAGATGATTTGTATTCAGCTGACCGTTTTGTTGAAAATTGATAAGGAGGCGTTTCATTTTTACCCAAACGCATTTTACTGACAATTTTGTTAGTAAACATATAAACAAGTAACATTCTTTCACATACGTGCTTGGAATTAAAGCTGAAGTGGTTAAAAAATTATTCAGTTCAGAATTTTTACGCCACAGCTTAAAATATAGAACTGAAGAAGCCTTTTGGATGAAACGTCTTCAAGAAACAAACAGTTTCGTTTCATCCATTCAACCTTTGTGGATAAATAAATACGGCCACCATGTATTTGTGTGATGTTAAGTGCCTTTGCTAGTTTGCCTTCCACTGGGCACCTCTCTTGTCATAGAATTTGCAAAACAGCATGACAATTCCATGATTCCACTCATATTGTCTACCCCAGCCCTGTGCACGTTTGCATTTTCCACTCATCCATTTTCTATATGACTTGTCCTCATTCATTCATTTTTATTTTTTGTTTCAGACAATAACAGCACACAGTCGGTGTTAGGTTCAAGAAAGAGGGAGGAAAAACAAACCAATAAGATAAAGTCCAATTCTGCCTGAAAGGGAGAGGGGAAAATATAATTTATTTAATCCCACCCCCATATCCCATTACAGACAAGAGGTGGAGTATTTGGACTCTTGTATGTTTTGTAATAAATGAATAAATAAATAAAATATCCTTTCATTCATCAACTGCCCTCAGAATCTGTGTCATTCAAAAAGCCTTGAAGGACAATGGAGTTCCCGTGGCACAGTGGGAAGGTTCTGGAGCAGTTCAACAACCAGCGCAAGGAGGGTTTGTTGTGCGACTGCACATTTGTCGTGGATGGAGTGGACTTCAAGGCCCACAAATGTGTGCTGGCAGCCTGCAGTGTCTACTTCCGCACCCTCTTCCTGGAACAGAAGGACGTGGTGCATCTGGACATCAGCAATGCTGCAGGTTGTGAAGAGTGCTTTGTCCCAATTTTCTGTGAATGCAGCAATTTGTAATGCTTTCTTATTGATGCAGGTTTGGCCCAGGTCCTGGAATTCATGTACACAGCCAAGTTGAGTTTGACACCTGACAACTTGGAGGACGTGATGGCCGTCGCCAATTTCCTACAAATGGAAGAGATTGTAAACGCTTGCTCTGTGTTCCAATCGGTGGCCGATCCAACTCCGTCCGATATCGCGCTGGATGTTGCCGAAGGTGAGTCCACTCTTTGTGTAGGATTGGAGGCTAAGTGGCAAAATGTGAGAATTGAATTTATTAAACAAACAGTAAGCAGAGGTACACTGACTTAAGAGTGCCCCAACTTTTGAAATATTTGAGTTATAATTTTTTTGCCTTGTGTTGAGAAAAAAATATTGGCCAAGTAAGCTTCATAACATCCTGTCACCATCAGTTCATATTGACTACATTTCAGTGAAAGTACATTTTCAGTTGTGCTTTGTGCTAGCATTTAAAAAAAAAAAGAGCACTGAGAAGAAGTGGATGATATCCATTGAACTCAATCAATTAAATTAAAATTTTTTTTTAATTTTTTTAATGAAGTTTTGAGACTGTTTACATTCGTTTAAGGGCAAGTTTGCAGTTCTAAAACTGCCAGCAAGATTTAAATGTAGTTTAATTTCATTAATCCCTTCCCATCTTCAGCCTCTGACCAAAACCACGACAATCACTTGAAAGACGTGCAGTCACTGTACGTACTATGCACTGCAAACAAGTCGACATTTGTAGCAGGACTTACTTCGTAATGGAGTGTTACTACGACACTCAATGTTCAATTTCAAGTTTTATTTTTTGAATGTACAATTAATGAAAATTAACAAAATAGTGATTAACGTCACTGTCGAGCAGAAACGTTGCTAATTGCGTGTAGGTTCTGAATCCTGAAAGTCAGCTTTTTCATCTTGTTTTGTCTCAGGATCTACATTGGTAAAATGACCTTTGAAAAAATATCCATCTCCTGCTCCAATCTTTTATATTTCTAATTAGATTTTTAAGAAACAATAACAGAACAATCACAGACAGAAGGCAAGACAAGGCATATTGCACATTTCATACACAAGGCAACTCAATGGGCCTCTGAAGGGTTACACTGAGCTTGTGTCCAAATTCACAAGGCTGGGTCATCCGAAGGTCGAATTTGTCGGCTGCATGACGTCACGACAGCACGCACGGACTTGCATATGAACGGATTGTCAATGCTGCTTGTTGGTCGACACTCCATGCATGTGCTAGTCTGTGCGTTTTTGTCGAGGCGCGCCAGGAGTGACGTCATGCAGCCGACAAATTCGGCCTTCTGACGACCTTGTGAATTTGGACACAGGCTGACAGTTTTAGCAAACTCAGTCCTCTTTTTCCAGAATTTTTTTTTACTCCGCCTTTCATAAAAGCTGGAAAAAAAGTTTGTAAAATGCATTCATGCTCTACATTCTCTTGTATTGTGTTTTTTATCTTGGCAAGGAGAAAAAGCAGACGTAGGCCAGCCGTGTGAGGATCGTGCCAGTGACTTGGCCAAGGCAGCATTGCTGGCAGAGCAGAGTCCTTCCACAAACAAAACAGAAGACAACAAGAAGTTAACGGAAGGCGAAGATCACACTGAAGGCCTCCCCGTGACGGCGCAGAAGACGGAAGTTTCTGAGCCCAACCCCGGCAAAAGCTGCCCAGTTGTTGCGCAACCTCCAAAAAGTAGTGCTGCACACAAGGGAGCATTTGTGAAGAATGAGGAGGAGGATAGTGATGGCGTACAGGACGCCGCAACCACGTTTCAGGATGACCCTTCTGATGTAGACTACACACCACGTAAGTTTGTGATAAGGGAATGCTAGCTCAGTGGCGTGCAAAGCACAGTGGATGCCCAGGGTCATCTTTTCGGGGTTGTCGGAGGGGTCTCGGGATGGAAGATTCTGAAAAAGATTGTTTTAAATGCCATTGTGCTAGCTTTGTTCAATTTGGTGGGTTTTTGAGCAGACGGAAATGTTTACATCCTGTTACAAGTTTTTGATATTTTATGTATTCGCAGATGCACCAATCAAATCTGTCACCACTCCTATTTTTACCAATTCCCGAGGCAGGCGAATTAGGAAACCTCGACGAAACTTCCCACATGGTGAGCCCTTTGTGTTGCGCAATTGCTTGATATTCATTTGTCAATTGTATGCGTGTATTTGGGAAAGTTAAATAGCACTTTAAAGGGTTTTCATTCTAGGTTCAGGCATGAACCCAAAATTTGGCTCAATGGTGCCCCCGGAGTAAAAAATAAATACATCTGAAATTATTAATTATTATATTATATTATTAAGTAATATTATTTGTACCCATAATATTATATTATGATATAATGTGTTATTGTGAAGGGATGCAATTGGTATTATGATATGAATTTTGGGCCATATTGCCCAGTCCTGTGTAATCAAGGCGGCTACATAGCCTCTGTTAGCATAATGCTAACTTAAAATGGGAAACACCATAGGCGCACAGGCTAACAATGAGCATATACGTGACATTGTTGTTACCCTTTTAAGCAACAGATATCTGAACACAAAAGGTGAAACATCACTTGCAGACATATAAATACTCAAGATTCTTTATCTTCTGCCATACCGTTATCATGTTTCTCATCATTTCTCTCTTGATGGACTGTAAGGGGATGACGCTCATGATGAATGCATAAAGACTGAACCGAAGAAGACGGCGACAGGACAGGAGGATCAAAGCGAGGAGGTTGATGAAGAAGACCAAACCACTGAGGCGCATTCGGACAGCAGTCAGCCCAACGGAGACGTAAGCAACGACACAGATGAGAGAGCGGTCCACGCCACGGCGATGAGCAACCGATCCGAGTCGAAGCCTTACAGCTCCGTGACGCACAAATGTGAGGTGAGATGCGTTCACGGTGGACAGCGTGCTGGAGGAGTGTTTGCCATTGATGAAGTCCGACTCGATGACATGAGGGCCATCGGTCGAAAACTTTGACGCAGGTGCCTTTGTGTTTATAAAAATATGCACATGCAGGAAAATGGACGGGTGCAAGGGTCAAATGACCTACTGAAAGAAATTCCTGAGCCAAGAAATAAATATGAGGTAGATAAATACATTAAAATAACTTCTACACTATGTTTCTTAGTGCAGTAAAACTGAAGTTTTAAATAAAATAATAAAAAGTCGACTGATTGCTTTAATATCGACATGTCATTAGTCAAAAGCATCATCGAACATGTTGTACAACCATTCACATATATCTGTATGTAATTTGTCATTTAACTCTTTGACTGCCAGACGTTTTCAGAAAAGGGATGCCGTGGGTGCCAGCCGATTTTAAGCATTTTGACTGATCTTTCAAGGTCCATAGAAAAGTATGTGTTTGGACTATGGAAACACACATACTACCAAAAAAAGATTGGACTCTCATCTTTCATCAGAAAAAAAAAGTTTGTTTCTACCTTATTCCGTTTTTCAGTAATCAACAATAGAAAATGGTTAGTTTCACCTCTGTTTTGAAAAAACGTCTTTTAACGTCTTTGGCACTCCACAGGGTTTTACTAAACGTTATTTAACGTTTTTGGCAGTCAAAGAGTTAAAGCTGGTATCTTTTCGTCAAAAATGAAAACCCGCTAAAATCAATCAATCCTACTTTAAAAAACAGAGATAGACATCTACTCACTAATTATAGACCAATATCACTTTTGCCACAATTCTCAAAAATTTTAGATACATTTTTTTTCATATAGACTGGACACTTTCATCAAGAAACACAATCTTTTAAGTGAAAATCAATATGGATTTAGAGGAAAATGATCAACCTCGATGGCCCATTGAAACGAAGGCCAAATTTGAGAACTAGATTCGAAGGCTGCGTGAACTCGGACACCGCCGTGTGGTCGACTCGCGTTGGAAATGATGTCATGTGGCCACCAAATACGGCCTACGAATTTGGATACCGCCTATATGTGCCCATGCCATTGGCTGGCGACCAGTCCAGGGTGTCTCGGAGCTCACCCACGACCCCATGGAGCGCTCTCGAATGCAAATTTGAACATACGTTCCAAATCTGGAAAGTAAACATGTGATGTGCTCTTCTTTCAAGGACTGTGGGAAGAAATTCACGCACACTGGCAATTTCAAGAGACACATGCGCATTCACACGGGGGAGAAACCCTTCACCTGTCGGGAATGCAGCAAGGCTTTCTCCGACGCGGCCGCATGTAAAGCTCATGAGAGGACGCACAGGTCAGATTCCCGTCATGTCGAAGCTTTTTTTCACATCAGCCTCCCGAGCTCCAAGCGGCCATCTTTTCCCTCCCGCAGCCCCCTGAAGCCGTTTTGCTGCTCAATCTGTGGAAAGAGCTACCGTCAGATCAGCCTGCTCAACATGCACCGCAAGCAGCACACCGGCGAGGCACGCTACAGCTGCGAGGCGTGCGATAAGCTCTTCACCACATCGGGGAACCTGAAGCGTCACCGGCTGGTGCACAGCGGCTTGAAGCCGTACCACTGCGAATACTGCGACAAGGCCTTCTCGGACCCCACCGCCAAGATGCGACACTTGGAGACGCACGACGCCAACAAGGGAAACAAGTGTCCGCACTGTGACAAACGCTTCAATCAGGTGACTGATTTGTTCAAATGCTATGTTCAAAATGATTTGGTTAGTATATCATGAATTCCATCAGAGATGTTACTTGACAGTTAACTCTTTGACTGCCAAAAACGTTAAATAACGTTTAGTAAAATCCTATGGAGGAGTGCCAAAGACGTTAAAAGACGTTTTTTTTTTTCAAAACAGAGGTGAAACTAACCATTTTCTATTGTTGATTACTGAAAAACGGAATAAGGTAGAAACAAACTTTTTTTTCTGATGAAAGATGAGAGTCCAATCTTTCATTTGGTAGTATGTGTGTTTCCATAGTCCAAACACATCATTTTCTGTGGACCTTGAAAGATCAGTCAAAAATGCTTAAATCGGCTGGCATCCAGGGCATCCCTTTTCTGAAAACGTCTGGCAGTCAAAGAGTTAATATTGTATGTGCTAACTCCTTTTGTGGTCTCCTCCGTTTAGCCCGGAAATCTAAAGGCCCACTTAAAAATCCACATTGCAGATGGGCCGCTGAAGTGCAGAGAATGCGGCAAACAATTTACCACCTCAGGTAGGAAAAATACGGTATCTTCAGTACAATGTTGCCCTGCTACGCCGAAGATTCTTTTTAGGGATCATTTTCCCCACATTGGATAATGTTAGTGCAGTTGCTCACTCCAGTCAGTGTAAAAAAAAAAATAAGTTGGAAAGTATTGCAATGCAAGCGGTCAAGTATAGACACAGTTGTTGGTGTGCATTCAATCACTTTACTGATTAGAAGAAAAATAACATCCAAACACATTTCATACACGAGCTGATGGCCCCGACTCATTTAACACACAGACTGGCTAACGGTTAACCAGCTAACAGGCAGCAAACTACACTTTGATTCACTGACACCCATGTCACTCACCATGCCAGGCCCCACCTTTTTAAAGCCATAGACAGTCAGTCACAGATACTACAGTGGACAAAAATAAACCTGCACCTGTCATGCAAATATAATTGTGTTTAATAAGGCAAGCTTAAGCTAGCACAAGCTATCTTCTTAAGTTGAATTCAATTAATCAATGGGACAAACGGGAGAATACTCTTTTTCTAAAATGATTCAATAGCTTTGATTCCTTGAACCTACCTGACCAACCTCCCTCCAGCTTGGCGACATCACTTGCCACCTGACCTCACACCTTTTTGCCGTAATAAAATAAAGTGTAATTGCACATCCACTACAGTAGGTGGCAGTGGCACTCTCATTGTCAGAAGTGCAGAAGGCGTGTTAGCTCATCTGCAGAGGTTACTTTCAACCATTTTATAGACAACGGATACTATTTAAGTCATGGAGACTTTGGTGAGGGTGGGGGGAGAACTTTTTTTTTTTGCTCCTGGGGAGGCGTAACAAAAAACAAAAAATAATTGAAAAGCAGTTTTAAAGGCACATATCAAACACACATATACTGAAATACATACAATTTATGCTTTTTTTTGGGTGTTCAAAATCAAATGTGTTTTCAATGGTTTTATATGATTTATATTTTATTTAATTAATTTGAATGTGTTTGAGGCATGTAAGAGACTATTTAAAAATATATATATTTTTGTATTGTCCCCCCTTTTTATGGCGGATTTTCAACTATTACAAGTGGGTCAGGATTAGGAATGTATCTGCTGAGATAATGTGTCTCCCCAAAGAAAAAAATAAACATAGTCCAAGAGGGCCACACTACCCCAAAAAACAAATAAACGACAGAAGTCGTTTTCTGAAACATGTTACAGAGCTACTATCAAACCAACACTATATACAACATTCAATTATCAGAGACATTTTTTTTCATGCAAATCAAGTGAAATTGCTAGTTGTGAAGCACACAGATTTTTTCCCCTTTTTTTTTTACTGCAATCTGCTGAACCCGATAAGCACTGCCTGACCAAACCTAACTTGATTGAAACATTTATTCCGGCAAATCTTTTGTATGTCAGGAAATCTGAAGCGTCACTTACGGGTCCACAGTGGTGAGAAGCCATACATCTGCACGCACTGCCAAAGAGCGTTCAGTGATCCTGGAGCTCTGCAGCGGCATGAGCGCATCCACACGGGTACGACCGGCAGTGACATTCCGCACTAGACAAAAATTTCTCGTCCTTTGGCCTTGAGTCAAGTCCCGCATAAGATGCAACATTTCTGTCTCACAGGAGAGAAACCTTGCGTGTGTCCCACCTGCGGCAAAGCCTTCACCCAGGCCAGCTCCCTCATCGCGCACGTCCGCCAGCACACCGGAGAGAAACCCTACGTGTGTGATCGTTGTGGTAAAAGGTCAGTGGCAGTAATGACAATATGAACTCATTCACTGCCATGGACGGCTTTAGACGTCAAAAATTCATTTGAACTATTTCTGTTAGTTTAACATTTTTCCCACTTTTAACAAGAGTATGAAAACCTAGAAAAAAGTTATTGTACATTTGGAACAGATATAAAATTTGTGATTAATCGTGAGTTAACTATTGAAGTAATGTGATTAAACTTTCTAAGTTAACTCATTCACTGCCATTGACGGCTATGGACGTCAAAAATTCATTTGCACTATTTCTATTAGTTGAACATTTTTTTCCCACTTTTGTTAACAAGAGTATGAAAACCTAGAAAAAAATTATTGTACATTTAGAACAGATATAAAATTTGTGATTAATCGTGAGTTAACTATTGAAGTAATGTGATTAAACTTTCTAAGTTAACTCATTCACTGCCATTGACGGCTATGGACGTCAAAAATTCCTTTGCACTATTTCTATTAGTTTAACATTTTTTTCCACTTTTGTTAACAAGAGTAAGAAAAAAAACTATTAACTTAACTATTGAAGTCATGCGATTAAATACAATTAAAAAAATTTAATCGCCTGGCGACCTAATTTATAATAATCTTTTCTTTTTTTTAAATAATCTTTTTTCAAAAACCAAATTTTTAATAATCTTTTCTTTTCATTTTTAAAATAATATTTTTTCCAAAAAAAGAAAAGGTTATTAAAATAAGGGCGTCAGGCGATTAACATTTTTAATTGTAATTAATTGCATGACTTCAATAGTTAAATCATGATTGATCACAAATTTTATATCTGGTCTAAATGTACAATACTTTTTTTCTTACTCTTGTTAACAAAAGTGGGGAAAAAAATGTTAAACTAATAGAAATAGTTCAAATGAATTTTTGACGTCTGTAGCCGTCAATGGCAATGAATGAGTTAACTTAGAAAGTTTCCAGTGACGGTTTTATCTTGGGATGTGCTGCAGGTTTGTGCAATCCAGTCAACTGGCCAATCACATCCGCCACCACGACAATGTCCGTCCTCACCAGTGTCAAATGTGCGACAAGTCATTTGTCAACGTGGGCGACCTTTCCAAGCACGCCATCGTCCACACAGGTAACACGTGCGCCAGCTTCCTTTTTTTTTTTGACACTTTTCACTCGAAGGTTGACTTCTCTTTAGGAGAGAAGCCTTTCCTGTGTGACAAATGCGGCCGAGGCTTCAACCGCGTGGACAATCTGCGCTCTCACATCAAGACCGTCCACCGCGGCAAGGCTGGCATAAAGCGGCGACGGTCCGCCGCCGGCAGCGGCACAGACGAGGAGACGGACGGCTGCGTGGGGGGTCCCACCTCAGACGGCGAGATCAACATCGTAACCGTCTCCGAGGACATTGTTACCCTGGCGACGGAAGCCCTGACTGCCAGTGCTGTGGCTCAGCTAACAGGTTGGAGATTTAACACGTCAAGCTTGGTTCAATTTGTGCAGTACAGACGCTCCCCAACTTACGAACGAGTTACGTTCCGAGCGATCGTTCGTAAGGTGAATTTGTTCGTAAGTTGCTTCAGTGCTATATTTTGTATTATAATTGATGTTTAAAGAGAATACGTACAGTACTGTACTACGTATGTTAGAGAGAGAGAGCGAGAGACACACACAGTGTGTACATGTACGTAATAAGATAAATAAAATGAAGTTTAACTTAGTTTTGGAAGATGTACTCGATGCTTAAGGATTTGATGGAGGAGGAGGAGGAGGAAGAGGAGGAGGAGGATTTTATATCATGAGAGGTTCTTTGTCGTCGCTGGAATGGGCTTCAAAAGTTACTTCCTCCTCCGTAACTTCAATGTAGGAAGAAGTTGAGGGTCGCGGAGAAGAAGATGAGGGTTGATGAGTATCTTCCTTGGAGGATTTACTAGAAACTGGCCGAAAGAAGCGATCTAACGACGATTGCACAGTTTTCTTCTTTTTTCATCATAAATGATGCGGTAGCACTGTATGGCATCATTCAATTGATTTGCAACGTTCAATATTTGGGTCTTGCTGCTGGAAGAGTGCGATGGCTTTATCTATGAGCGACAGGCGTTTCTTCTTCTTCTTCCTCCTCCTCGACACGTTGCTGAGCCTCCAATGCTGGGTGAGCTCTCACAGCGCCAAGCGTCGGTATTAGCGGCGGAAAGAAGCACTACAGTACTCGGAAAAAGGTGCGCAATACAAAATCTAACTTACAGCATCTCTTTCCGAACATTTTTTGACATGCGCGCAGACATGTTCGTATGTACCGTTGTTCGTAACTCGAATGTTCGTAAGTAGGGGAGCGTCTGTACCTCACAAAAGGGAATGTACAAATTGGGCCCACTTCCTTCGTCATTGTCATTCGACTTGTTAGCGCTACAACTTAGGTCTCTGATGTGAATGTGTTAAATGTGTAAAGCCTGGTTCACACGGCAGGAGAATTGGCCCGATTTTAGCCCCGAATTTCCCCTTCCGACAATCGCAAGGACGTGCCGACACGCAAACGATCATTTTAACAGATTATCCTGTCGCGTGTGTTGACACCACACACGCCGCATCCCATGTGGACCTCCGACTTGAAATCGGGGATATTCAACATGTTGGATTGTTTTGGCCCCACTTCGCTCCGTGCGCCCCGAGGACAAACCACCGCGCAGCCGTTTGACAGTGACGTGCAGCCAATCAGAAAGCGAGCCGGCGAGGAATCCGGAATCCAAAATCAAAACAGTCACGCACAAGCGCTATTACGCTCCTTTAAAAAAAAAAAAAATCTAATTTTTTACACACGCACACACATACTACACAACGTTGTCTCCAGGTGGGATGCGAACCCGCGCTGCCAGCATCGAGGGCAAGCGATGCCTCGCCGCCCAAAGCCTATTTACACTCCTTGAAACAACGCCTTTTCTTTTTATGCCGCTTTTTCGGCTAAAAAACAGGAAGTATCGCGGCTGCTTCTGCATGTTTGTTGACTCAGAAATCACGTTTAATCTCGAGAGGTTTTGCGAGACTTCCCGTCACATTCATGAATGAACTCGGCTGGTGTGTTGATTGTGCAGTGTGGCTACACACACGATACGTTCAAAACTGTTGTTTTCGTGATTTTTTTTCTCTTCACGTGTGGTGTGTCTCAGAGATTGGAAGTTGGCCGACAATTTTAAAATCTTGCCATGTGAACCAGGCTTTATGTGTTAAAAAAAAGAAGAGTTTTTACTCTTAGAGATGTTTGTTTTTTTGCTTTTATCTGCCACTAACTGTGCGCTCAATAGACCTAATGTTTCATGATAGCTCATTACGCATACATGTGACTGAGCAGAGAATTGTTTTTTGTTTTGTTTTTTACTTTATCTTGTGGATTATATCATGTAGTTATATTCATTTCTGTTGCGCAAAGTTGAGCCATCGTGTTGCAGTAGTCGCATGAAATGTCAACATTGCATCACATTAGCCAAAGGTACTTTCAAGTGGCTGTGAATAGCCGAGGGTGAAAGAAGCAACCGACACAACTACACGGCTTCACATAGACAAACGTTCATATTCAAACCTATAGGCAACGTCCAAATCTTCATTGAACCTGAAAGCCAATGTTCGTTGATGTGTTTTCAGTGTTACCGGTGGATGCGTCCGCGTGTGCTGATGCAACCGAAGCTTTGAAAGCGGAAATTACCAAGGCAGTAGAGAAAGTGCAAGAAGCAGGTGAGACGGAAAAGAAAAAAAGTGCTGATTGGTGGCAGAACTCAACTCACTTCACAATATCAACACTTTGGTAAATAAGTGGGGGAAAAAAGGGGCTTCAAGCTATTTGTTTCCACTTGTTGATTTTGACACCTTGTGTGTAAAAAAAAACAAAACAAAAAAACATAGGTTAGCCTTCCAGTTAGCTAGCTTAATGTTATGTTGTTGCTAAATAGTATGTATGTTGCGGCGCAGAAACACATGAAGACAGACAATATAACAGTGTTCAGTCATATGTTATGAATCTTCTAATATTAATGTCATACAGATGAAATGAGACATCGCAATTCGTTTGTCTTGTACTGCCCCCGGTGGCTAGAAAGAGCAGCACAAAGGCAGCAATTGATGCAGTGTGACAAAAACGATTTAATACTATTTGTGTTATTACTGTATGTGTTTCTAAACTATGACGTTATGGAGTGATAGTTTTTCTCATTAAAGTACATATTACAACATTTGTTTTAATGATTTGGGTCAAGGATAGAACTGATTAATGGCATTTGCATTCTTTGCAATGGGAAAGATGATTTGAGACAAGTGTCTTGAGTTGTATCTCAAGGCAGTACTGTATACTTGAATAATGATCATGTATCAATTTACTTACCAAAATTCGCAAAAAAGTTTTACGCTTAGAGGGGGTGGATTTTGAAGTGTATCAAAAAAAGGAAAATGTGAATTTTGGCTACAAAAACAGGTTTTGCGAATAAACGCTGACAAGACCGGATACACGTCGCACGTTTTGACCGGATATTACATCGCACGTACGTCGTACGTTTGTAGTCCCAAAGCAATGTCGGACGATAAAGTAAGGCATGTTTAGGGGGACGACAAAACAGAAATCTTCTTAATCTTCAATTAAAGAAGTGAATACTAATGCTACTTTAGATGGAAAACAGCTCGGTTTATCAAAAATTACAAAAGCAAACTCGTACAACGTCATCGCACGGCGCAGTCGCTTCCTGATCTTCTTCTACTTTTAAATTACTGGTGGATCACATCTCTATGGTGTATACTGCCACCTACAGCGGCGGAGTCCGCCTGTAATATCCGTAAAAGAAGAAAAGATAGAAACGGGCATAAGTCGCATGTCCGTTTTGCGCATTTTCACTAAATTCACTTAAAAAATTTGAAACAATTTGATGGAAACCTGACTAGTGATATGGCCTGACCTTTTTTTTTTTTTAAAGCCTGATGATGAATCCTATATTTGTCAGAGTAAAATTCTGATAACCGATTAAACGGACGATTAATAATAAAAAATATATATATACATATATATATGTCGAGAAAATAATTTAAAAAAGGACACGTAGTCCATGGTTCCGGCTGACGTAATCCTCAAGAGAGGACATTAGAACCTTCTTGCGCTAAAAACACGAGGGCTCTGAGTGACAAGCAATGCTGGCGGTCGTTCGGGACTCATAGAACCGTCACATTCGTAACTGTCTATTTCGTCACTGTCTATTTCGTCCCTCTCGACCGCTAGTTGGCGGTGCTAAGAGCTAATATCAGCTGATTTAATCGGCCAGCAATTAATCGGTCAGTAAAAAACAGAAATACATGAATTCAACAGAACTAAATGATGTAACGGCTCGGTTTTTTTTGTATGCCACCCTCCCCTTTCTGTTTCTAGACCCCAACACGCAGATACTTTACGCCTGCGATTCATGCGGGGATAAATTCCTGGATGCTAGTTCGCTAGCTCAGCACGTACGCATTCACACAGCCCAGGCCTTGGTCATGTTTCAAGCAGACTCGGACTTCTACCAGTACACGGCAGTCACCACTGGCGATGGGGACGGCACCGCAACGTGGCAACCCGCATCCGAGCAGGTGATCCAGGAAGGCGAGCTCATATTCCATGGCCAAGATGCAGAGGGAAATGCAGAAGAGGGGATGATTGGGGAGGCACAAGGAGAAGAAGCGCTGCTGGATGGGAATAGCGGCGAGGATGGACAGATTGAAATGCTGGCTGAGCTCCAGACGGATCGAAAAGTTGAAGGAGAGCTGATTGTGTGTGAGGTTCAGGTGTAGTCGCCATCACTTTTATAGATTCCTGTAAAAGATGTGTTAGCAGTGCAAAAGATACTTTTCAACACTTTGAAAAGTAGCCGTCGAGACAGCATTCGTAATGTGTATCATTCCAACACTGTACTTTACATCCTGTAATGTGTTTATTTTTGCATTATAATGCTGAATAGCGCATTTGTTGATTGTGGAAAAAAACCAAGGAAAATCTTGTACATTTTCCTTACAGAACTAAATATTTTATGGTTAAGTATTTTCCTAGAAAGATTTTTTTTAGTACAGTATATTTATTTTGTCTTCCAAGTCAAGTCTTATGTGGTGGTATTACATGACCACTTTTCGTTTTACCTTTTAAGGACAAAATAAATTGTACTGCAAAAAAATTGCCACAAATTTGCATCGTCAATGTCAGTAATGCACAAGGGTGGAACTTGAATCAATTAAAACAAAATCTACCCACTGTGTTTCTTTTATTCCCATATTTGAGAACACTGAATGGGTGAGGAAAAAAGGATGTACTTTGTGATGTGTCTGGTTTTAAGAACAGTCACCATTTTGCTCATGTAATATAATATAATTTAACATTTATGCTGGAGTTCCCTCTTTAAATGTAAATGTTATTCATATGTAATCCTCAAAAGATAAATTAAAGGCAGTTTGTGAAGGTGCACAATTTTGGCCTCCTTTCTGGATTCATTGGGTGCCAAAATTGTCTTAATTTAGGGCCACGTAGTTATTGTAGCCAGTAAAGGAGTTGGTTTTATGGGTGAAACGACAGCAATGTAGTAGTGATACGAATTTTTTGGGACTTTTTCAAATGGTTTTGCAAAAATTTGGTATTTTAAAAAACACACAGCTAATAGCTTTACTGTGCACAGCATAGCGGATCAAACGCCATGCTTCGTGACGTAAGCCAGACAAAGTCCATATAAGGTATGACAGCGGAAGTGGGCTGAGAGTTCTTTTTATCCCATTGGTGGAAGAAAACAACGCGTTCCCCTCTCTGAGTGGCTGCTTCTCGGGGTCAAAGGGAAAAGCCGCATAACGCTGACGTCGACTTCCATCCGTAGCTTCATAATGGCCGCGTCGATAGCAGTCATGCCGACAAATCGGGGCGTTTCTAGATTGTCGTCTAAAACAAGGATGGTTCAATCTAAGTCCATTTTGCACAGCATTGTTGTTATATTACTTTCGATAGCCTCCTTGTTGCAGTGTGCTGCCGCCGATGGCAAGACACTGGTGCTACTGGACAACATCAACATCAGGGACACTCATTCAATGTTCTTCCGCAGTCTGTCAGGTGAGCGTCAATTATGCTATATTTTTAGCATTATTTTGTAAATATACCCTTCCTGTGCAGACAAGCCATATAAAACATTTTCCGGCAGTAGTTTGCTAATCAGAGCTTCTTGCTGCACGAGAGCTTCCTGCTGCACGGAAAAGATGCTAGCATTAGCCTAGCTTTGTGAACGTTCTCATGATCCCCCACTCAAAATTGGCTCACAATGGCCATTCACTATGTTAATATTGCCCAACATATTGCAACACAAACAAGAATGTACCCATTCTGTACCCAATAGGTAAGATTTAGGGCTTTTTATAAAGTGGATTTCAATCACCAGCCAACTGAAACCGTTGTCTACTCTGGCGCGTCTTAGTTACGTCACTGTTGTCGCGTAATTACAACGTCGCGAGCAATAATAGCGAGTACAGTGGCGCAACCTCTTTTCATTATGCAGTAATTTAGGGCACTAACAATGGAACGGCAAAAAATAAATAAATAGCCAGCTCATGTTATAGTGCACCATATGATAGATTGGGAGTGACTTTTAACACACAAGTGCAGTCAATAAAATTCCGCTTTGAGTTGATAATTAAGTCCTTCCTTACTACTATTTGAACACAAATAAGTAGTTGTGACATGATAAATTGTGAGACGTGATTCATTGATAATTCATCGTGTCCAAGCCTTGACTCATACTGTGTATTTGACATGTGTAATCTGTTTTAATTGTATGACAGTGTAGTCTTTTTAAACGATGTAGTGTCTGTTTAACATAGTTGCGTGACAGTGTAGTTGTTGAGCCTGACTATAATAATATTTTTGTTTGACCGTGGGGTTTATTGTCTTTTCTGTCTTGCAGTTATTTGACCATGTGGATGTTTTGACTGTGTAGTCTTTATAATGTATGTGTGTTATCCTACATTAACTTTTCTGGTGCTGTATGTGACCGTGAAATCTGTATGACGTAATTGATGTATAGTTTATTTAATGTTGTTTTTTGGCTGTCAACTCTTTAATGGTGTCACAAAATTGCCGCTTAATGCCGATGTTTTCCCGCTTTGACTTTTCAGACCGCGGCTTTGATCTTACATTCAAGACGGCTGATGACCCATCGCTTTCTCTGATCAAATATGGCCAGTTCCTGTATGACCATCTCATCCTCTTTTCACCGTCTGTTGAAGGTGTGTAACTTGTACTTTTCTTTTTTTTATATTTCTATGTCACCTTTTCCTTTTGTCTCTTTGCTATCGACAGACTTTGGCGGAAATATCAATGTGGAGACCATTACATCCTTCATTGATGGCGGAGGAAATATCTTGGTTGCTGCTAGTTCTGACATTGGTCAGTTGACTTCTACCTGCTCTGGCTTAGGTTAAATATTATTCAAAGTGTACAATAGCATTTTTTTTGTTAATCAGGTGATCCGCTGAGGGAGCTGGGCAGTGAGTGCGGCATTGAGTTTGACGAGGAGAGGACTGCTGTCATTGATCATCACAACTATGACAAGTCTGATCCTGGAGAGGTAACCAAGTTGGATTAATGCAATGTTGAATCATTGTTATTCATACTGCCATATTTTTTATTTATTTATTTTTTTTGTGCTTGCAGCACACTCTGATTGTTGCTGGCCCAGAGAACCTGCTGAAAGCTCCAACCATTGTTGGTAAAGACACCAATAACCCAGTGCTGTTTAAGGGTGTCGGGTAAGTAAGATGATATTGAAAAGGGCCATCGTTTTGGGGTTGACATTTGATGTCCTGTGCACTAATAGGTGGTTTCGCTGATAGACTTGAGCAGCGTTTCCCAACCGTTACTGAACTCGGGCATACATTTGCATCAGAAAAATCCCGGAGCACATCACCAAACAAAAAGTGTGATCTGAGGCTGCTTAGTTTAACACAAGGCTATTATTTTGTATGAATGGCAACGGGGATATGGGTTAACCGCATGTTACGGTACGTTACGTGACTAAAAATATTAATCAAAATGTAATTGGTATATTACATGCCGCAAATAATGAGGCAAGGCAACTTAAGACGGCACATTTCATACCTAAGGTTACCAAAAGCACAACGGCTATAATCATTTACAAACGGAACAGTTGTCACATTCGCAAGTCAAAGACAAACAAAGTAGCTTATTAAAAGTACGAATAAAACGTACGTTGACAACATTTACAAACAAAATATTTTGAAGACATTTAAAAGCAATGGAAAGGAAACCAAAAGACCATATACAAATATTTATAAACAGCAACCCTCTTTTTTTTTTTTTGCCAAAAACTTTCCTTAGTTTTGTTTTGGTTTAGTGGAAGGATATGTTGGTTCGTTCAGTTATTAAATTGCTTTAGACGGTGACATGTTAATTGAACTGCTGTCATTTGGGAAAATTTATATTGATAAATATAGCTGTGCAAATATAGGTCTGCATAGCCAAAATTTGGCTTTCTGATATACCGACCGAAGAAAAGCGGTCCAAGGACTGACTCTTGAGGGACCCCATATGTCAGTTTCAAAACTTATAATCATCACAAAATAACTTATTTTCCTTCCAGTAGGGCCTGTACCATTTTTGGACCGCACCATTTAACAGTATGCAAGGATCGACCGTCTGAAAACGCAGCAGGTCGTGTAACTCGGGTGCCATGTTTTTATCCTCTTTCAGCATGGTGGCCGACCCTGACAACCCTCTTGTTCTTGACATCCTCACCGGCTCTTCAACGGCCTACTCCTATTTCCCCGACAGACCCATTTCTCAGGTAACAACGCAATATAATGTGCAGTTGTGCATGGACGTTATTAGTTTTCTACATGGATTGAATGCTTTTTCACTGGTTCTTTATTCGATGTGAGTAAAAGATTGGCTCATTTGTGCTCGTTTCTTTAGTATCCCCACGCCGTGGGCAAAAACACGCTGCTGATTGCCGGCCTGCAGGCCAGGAACAACGCCAGAGTGGTTTTCAGCGGCTCGCTGGACTTCTTTAGCGACGCTTTCTTCACCTCCGCCGTGCAGAAAGCCTGGCCCGGATCTCAGCTGTCAGTCCCGTTTTTGACTTTATTTATGCCAGTCAAAAGTGCCATGTTTTTCTTGCGCCGAATTGTGACGTTCTCGTTCCTTGCAGTTACGAGCAGACGAGCAACATGGCGCTGGCTGAGGCGCTCTCTCGCTGGGTGTTTAAAGAGGCTGGCGTCCTCAGGGTGGGCGAAGTTCGGCATCATCCCGTGGGAGAGGACGCTCCGCCCGCAGCCTACACCATCACCGACCTTGTGGTGAGTTTCACAGCATCGAAAATGTGTAAAGCCTCAATTAAAATGAACTTTTGTTTGTTTGTGTGTATTCAAGTCGTTGTATTCTGGTAGTGCCCATAGAGAGGGCAGGATGTGCAGTGACTCATTTGCATGAGACAAAAAACCCACCCTCAAAAAACAAGCTAATTTCTGTCTTTAACCCTGGAGAACCCAAGAACTCTTTTCTTCTTTGGAAAATTATGAATTATATATTAAATGACTGCTATAAGTTCACTGAACACCAAAATATATGTTTTTTAAATTTTAACCCTTTTTTTTTTAACTAGCTCTGAGTTGCTAATTTATCAAAAAATATATATATAAAACATACTCCTAGGCATTCTGCAACATGATATGAAATAGATTAACAAAAAAAACACAATTTTATCATCTGATGGTTTGCTGAGAAGATGGTTTTGTTTGGATTGATTTCCGGCTCAACAAAAACAGCACGTTGCCAGCCATCTTGTCACCACCACTCTGGCTCATGTAAGTGCAATATTCATCCACTAGATGGCCCCATGGCAGGGGTCAGAAGTGGCACTCTGGACTTTTGAAGTTAAATTTGTAAAATAAAAAAAGGTCTTTGTTATTTGAGTAGCAGAATTTATAGGGGCCAAATTTGACCCCGTGGGTTCTCCAGGGTTAAAAAAAACAACAATATTATTGAACAGTTTTAACTGATGAAAAAAAAAAAAAAAAGCATAATATGCCTACTTGTAATTGATCATGTGTTGCACATGCAGGAGTACAGCATCGTCATCGAGATGCTGTCCGAGGGCCGCTGGGTTCCTTTCGACGGTGACGATATTCAACTGGAGTTTGTGAGAATCGACCCCTTTGTCAGGACTTACCTTAAAAAACATGGTATGAAGTCACGTGGCATTGCTGTTTTTATTTGCTTAAAATCTTAACATGCATTAATGCCAAAAGAATGCTTTGATTCTTTTCGAAGATGGCACATACAGCGTCCAGTTCAAATTGCCCGACGTGTATGGAGTCTTCCAATTCAAGGTGGACTACAACCGACTGGGATACACGCACCTTTACTCCTCCACTCAGGCTAGTTCCACTTTACAATCCGCTTCTTGCAACTCTTAGAAAAGTAAATAACCTGAGAGAATAAATCAATATATCTGTCGACTTGCAGGTGTCAGTGCGTCCCCTGCAGCACACCCAGTATGAGCGCTTCATCCCCTCGGCCTTCCCGTACTACGCCAGCGTCTTCTCTATGATGTCAGGACTCTTTGTCTTCAGCATTGTCTTCCTGCACATGAAGGAGAAGGAAAAATCTGACTAATTTGGAGGAAATGGAGAAACAGGAAATGACACACGTGAACTTTAAAAGCAACTCGAAATTGAATCTGTTTGTTGGGGTTACAATGGCACTCAAGTAAGTGGCTAGTGGATGTTTTAATGCAAGTGTTTGGGATTTCTTTTACACTTCAAGGCCTGTGAAAACTCTGAATTCTGTTAATGTTACTTTATATTTGGTTGTGAAATATTTTCTGTAATGATGATGCGACAACAGGAATAAAAGGCCCTTCAACTGAGTGGTAGCCACATGCACTGAACAATAAGATGCCAACTGGTAATTTGTCTGATGACTTCTTCTTCTTTTTTAAACAATAAAATACTGACATTCCACACGGAACTGTATGACCAGGATTGTTTTTGTTTGATTTTGCAACGATGTACAATATCAGCATCATAGAGGGGGAGGAACTATACAAGCCAGGTTGTGTTTGCAGGGAAGTTGCTCCAGCACAGTGATGTTTAAAGTTTCAGGTGTCTCGGGCATTTTGTGCAGGTACGTTATGATGAAGCAGCCACGAGTTGTAACTCTTGCATCTTATGAAGCAAAAGCTGCATGCTGTCTTTATATGGCCATGCGGGTTCATCGTCTGGCCTGCAGGGAATGTTGAACGTGTAATGCATGTACTATAATTTGTCCTGAAACTTTTGTACACATATAATCTTAGGAAAGAAGTCGGTTTGGAACAAACGTGTTTCCCATAGATGCCATTAAACTGAAAACATTGGAGTAAAACACGCTATTATGTTTTAAGATATTGTAAGCTTTTGGTTGGAGGGAAGGGCTGTGACTTGTTCAGTGACGTAGCACTTCCGGAGACGAATGCGTCGCTGCGATGATTAGCCATGTAGCGCACAAAGTTAGCATAAGTTAGCCGCCCGTGCCTAGAACGCGTGTAACTAGGTGAGCAATATACGTAAAGTAATTCAATGAGAGACGCTAAAAAGTCGCGTTTACCGACATTGTAGTAAGATGCTTTTAATGGTTATGATCCGTGGTTTCTAATAGCTACCGTCAATGTCTTTTAGCTAAGTATCGTAGGACAAAATCAATACTATTATTCTCGCCTGGTTGCGGACCGTATTTAATGAATCCCACAATACTTATGCGTTTATTTGAAGTTTTGTAAATGTTGCCAAAGCTGTTTTCGGCAAGTTGGTGAGCTACGGCGCCGTTAGCTTTAGCAAAACTAGCAGCGGAGGAGCCCGCTCGAGTCAGCTGACAGGCTTCAGTCTGCCGCCGCTGCTGCTGTCAACAAGAGAACCACGCGCAATGGATCAACTCAAAGTCAGGGACCGTATTCTGGAAAACATCTCCTCCTCCGTCAAGAAGGTGAGAGCTCATCACGTACAGTACTATCATTTTATTTTTCCCCCAACTATTGTGTGCAATCTGGGAAACAGGCTTGCGCCCATCCCGAACCATTTGGCTGTGTTTACGTTCGGTCATTTCAAATTCAACAACAGCTAATCATGTTGCAGCTTTCCAGACACTGCGGCATGAGTATGGTGCTAAACAAGGGTGCCTGCTGCATATTTGTATTGTCGTGGATACTTAACTATATCTTCAGCATGAGGCAATATTTGACAGCTATTCATTCAATATACTTGAAACATGGCTGACTTATGAAGCCCAACCAGAGTGTTATGTACACATGTTGCCTTCATTAAAGAAGATTTATGAAAATATTGAGGCCGGTGAATGCTTTGTAGAATAATCAAAACAAAAACAACATTGATTTAGAAAGTTTGACTCCACTTTAGAGAACAATCTGCTTGTTGTTACTCTTGTGAAAGCCTCAAATGTGTCGATCTGTCCGTGCGTGTGCCCGATGTAGAATTACATATAATGGCAACATAGTGACTGTGAAAGTGAATCCACCGCCTGAAATAGTTCAAATGATTTTTTTGACGTTTAAAGCCGTCAATGGCAGTGAATGAGCTAAACAAACGAGGCAGTGTGGATGGATTTTTTTTTTCTGCACGGGGAGGGGGGAAATATTCGATTTTAAGAATACCCTGCTACATGTGTGCAAAGCCTCAATTGAAAGCTGCCTGTGACCCTTGCAGCCCACAGTTACAAAACTGAAATGACTTTGCGGCCCACTAGATGGCGCCGTGCGGCTCAATGGTTAAGAATCACTGGTCTGGACTATCTAGATGAAAACAAAGTCGTTATTGAGCTGTATCACTTCCGTAGAATATAGTTTTGCCTGCCAAATCGAGATCAATTATGCTTACTTTTATATCCAACTTTTCTTCACTTCTTCATAGGGGCGTTAGAAAAAATTGATTTGGCAATATATTGCGATATTACAGTGCGCAATTCTCGAATCGATTCGATATGCGGCCGAATCGATTTTTAAACATCAATTTTTTATGGGAATATTCAACAAAATGTCTTACTTAGGGTTAGGGTTCACACATTAAGCATGGAAGAATGTTATATTAATGGAACATTAAGCCTTAATATTTTATTTCAGTGCTGTTCAAACATGAAACAGACTGCAACCTGTTTGTTAAATGCAGTGGCTCAGTTATAAGCATGAATTTTCAGATAAATAAATACATTTTCATGCAAATCTTACAGTGTACACGTACAAGTTTACTGATTATTATTTTCTAAATTTGAGTAAAAAAATAATAATCGCACCAATACATTTTTAGATTCGTATCGGGATTAATCAATATCGAATCGTGATGCGAATCGAATCGCCAGGTTCTAAGCAATTCACACCCCTACTTCTTCACATGAAAAATAAACAACACTCATCCGTGACATGTTGTGTTTCTACAGTTGCAGAGTTACTTTGCGGCATGTGAAGATGAGACTCCAGCCATCCGGAACCATGACCGGGTTCTACAGCGGCTCTGCGAGCACCTAGACCATGCGCTGCTCTACGGGTAGGAAAGTTGTCATATTTCTATGACAATGTAATGAAACGGTTTCAATGAACATTGCAAATATCACCTTGACATCTGAGCACGAATTCTCCGCTGCAGGCTGCAGGATATCTCGTCAGGCTACTGGGTTCTTGTCCTCCACTTCACCAGGAGAGAGGCTGTCCGCCAGATCGACGAGCTTCAGCACATTGCAACTAATCTGGGTCGAAGTGAGTCGTTGCATGAATCCTCGCGTGTGCACTCCATGAACCTTTACGATAACTGTGCTACTAGGTCGGGCGTGGTTATACCTGGCGTTGAGCGAGAGCTCTTTAGAAAGCTACCTACGCCTCTTCCAAGAGAACCAAGGACTGCTACAGAAGTACTACTTCAAGTAAGTCATTCAACCCTTAAGGCATACACGGGATATTTTGTGCCATCCATTTTTTCTCGCCATGCTGTCATGGCAGTTTTCAATGAACAGTTGCATTTGATAATGCAATTTTTTACCTCACATTTATATTAACATATATTAGCGCAATCCTTTATTTTCCGATGTCCGTTTGGACTGCAGCAAACCGACATTTATCACGGCATATACCGTTCTGCTATCGAGAGACCATCTAAAAGGAGCAGCGTGACAAGTGGCCGCCGTGGTTGTAGAATTTTCTAAAAATATGTAATAAGCACTTCAAACATCTCTCAGATCCTCATAACAAATTAAAATGATGAGAAACAAGTTCACCTTGAAGTACATGAAGTCATGAATAATTTTTCATTTGTGAGATGTGTGTTGAGTTTTTTGGATAAATCCTGTTGCTTTAAGCATTACGGTAATTTTGACAGGTCAACCCGGAGAGCCCCTGGAAATTTCGGACCGTATTAATAATTATTGGTGGATTTTATTTTTTTTTTTTACTGAAACTTGTCAGCCAATCAGAGACAGGTTTCCCTGACTAGTCCAGGAACCAAAACGGTCGAGGAGATACTTTATTTTACTCTAATTTGAAGGCATTTTTGACCAGGTTTTTCAAACAAAACACACGACAACACAAATTCCCGAGACTCTTCATCAGATGTTCTAAATTCTTTATGCGTTACTCACGTTGAAGTTTCTATTTCAACCAGACTGCATTTTGACTTGTGTCTAGTATTTTGGGAAATCTTGTCACAGTGCCTATAGTTTTACCCCTCCTACATGCAATAAACTAGGGGTGTGCCAAAAAATCGGTTCTCATAAGAATCACGATTCTCATTTAGTACGATTCAGAATCGATTTTAAATGTCCTAAAATTGATTTTATTTAAATTATTTTATACTGTCTTGCCTTTGTCTGTGTGTGCCTTTATTTGGAGCGCTGTTCTTGATGTACCCGGTTTGGCCACTGAGGGGCAGTGTGGTTCCACACGGTCTAATACACTGTTAAGTTGTAGCCACATTAGAGAGTAGAAGGAAAAAGTCACGATCAAGTTATTCCAATAAAAGTTTTTTTTCTTTAGCGTGGAGCCGTTCTTTTGAGTGATTAAAGTGCCGCGAGTAGCGCGCTAATTAGCATGAGCGAGTCAGACTGGAGTAGATCATTACAATTCCTTGCACATCTATAGATTGAAGCAAAAATCCTTGTCAATCAAATCATTTTGAATCAAAAATATTTCTTAATCAAAAATGGATTCTGAATCGAATCGCAGACCCAAAAATCGGAATCGAATCGAATTGTGAGACATTCAAAGATTCCCACCCCTACAATAAACATATTTAATTTTAAAACACAGTTGAATTTATTAAAACACACATTTTTCAAGCACATTGTAAATATTACATATATACATATATTACAAACATAAATGCATAGTGTTGTGCTTTCAAAATGGTTTACGTATTTGTCCACCAGATGGGGCTACTTTTCTAAATTCAAAGCATGCAGCAAAACGATACACGTTGTACCTTTTTATGCAAAATGTGCCTTGCAACTGAAATAAGTCCATCGTTATTGATGTTGGATAATGCCACGTATGCAAAAATAATATGTACGCGTCTAATTGAGTGACAACAAATGGCCGAAGAAATGACAGCGCATTCAAATATTGTGATGGAAGCTAATATCCACAATCCTATTTCTTTATTGTTGTAGGAATGCGTTGGTCTGCAGTCATGACCACCTGACGCTCTTCCTCACGCTGGTCGCCGGATTGGAGTTCATTCGTTTCGATCTGGAACTGGTCGGCATCTCTTTCACGCTTCCCTTCGAACCCGTGACGCGTCTCTAACGTCCCCATTTGATGCTCCAGGACGTGCCCTATTTGGACGTGGCCGCCTACATGCCAGAGTACTACAAACCGCACAACCTGTTGGACTTTGAAGAAAGGCTGCCCAGCTCGGACAGTTTGTCCCTGCACTCGTTCACCTCCCTGACCTCCACCAACCTGGAGTGGGATGACAGCGCCATCGCCCCCTCAAGTGAAGGTGAGCGCAACATCGTTTCCGTTATCCACGTTAAGCGTAACGCGGATTGTGAATTTTGACATGACGACGCCGCAAGTGAAGAAGAAAATGGCGAGCATCATGGATTGGCACATCACTGTTACGATTTCTATCATTCTAGTTCCCACTTTTCTATTTACTCTCCAGCCATTGATTAATTTTTTTCCCGCATGCTATAATTGATATTATTTTCAATTTGTCTAAATCTCTCTGTTTCATGTCATCCCTCCTTTTTTTTTTTTAGATTATGATTTTGGTGACATCTTCCCCGTGTTGCAGGCAATGCCAAGTGCAGACTGGGAAGGTGGGACATTGGTTCAAACCTTTTCCTTCTTGTCAATCCATGCACTTCCTATTTCCTTTGTTTTCCGCTGTGTTTTTCACAGTTTTGCTTAATGTGTGGTATTTGTGTGCACGGCTTTGCCACGACATTAGGTGATGTGTTTCTTCTTGTGGAAAAGCGACATTGTTCTAATTCAACTGTTGAGGAACTTTCAATTCTGGTTGTTCTGTTATGAGTGTATTTGAAAACCAGAAGTGGCTTGCTAATGGCCTTTAGCATAACCGCAGCGACTCCTTTGATAAACATCGCAAGATAGCAGTGTTGTTTACAGAGTAATAAAAACCATGTCAAAACATTTTGTATTGCTCAATTCTCAATGTCTTGAACAATTTTCGGTCATAAAATAAGGCTAGTCGTTTTCATGAATACAGTAGTGGCCTTTTTCGAGATAGACTTTTTTTTCCTTTTGCTTTGACGTGCTAGTTGCTAGCATAAATTTAAGCTAGCAGTGCCGCATGGTAGCAGCAAACTCGACTCACTTCACCGTAAGCAGCAGTTTGACAGCGAGCAAACAATTCTTCAAAGATGCGACGTCAACCTCTTTTTGAAGTTGAATTTCACAATCAAACTAAATACAGACGCTCCCCACCTTACGAACGAGTTACGTTCCGGACGATCGTTCGTAAGGTGAACTTGTTCGTAAGTTGCTTCAGTGCTATATTTTGTATTATAATTTATGTTTAAAGCCTATATAAGTATATTGAAGGTTTATGTAAGTATGTTTAAGGCTTGTACAAGTAACCTGCATTGGTTTGTACTGAAAAAAACTTTTAATAAAATGGAGAGAATACGTACAGTACTGTACTGTACTACGTATGTTAGAGAGAGAGAGCGAAAGATACACACACAGTATGTACATGTACGTAATAAGATAAATAAAATGAAGTTTAACTTACTTTTGGAAGATGTACTCGATGCTTAAGGAGATGATGGAGGAGGAGGAAGAGGAGGATTTTATATCATGAGAGATTCTTCGTCGTCTCTGGAATAGGCTTCAAAAGTTATTTCCTCCTTCATGGGGACCGGCGTTTCTTCCTCCTCCTCGACACGTTGCTGAGCCTCCAATGAGCTCTCACAGCGCCAATCGTCGGTATTAGCGGCGGAAAGAAGCACTACGCGCAATACAAAATCTAACTTACAGCATTTCTTTCCGAACATTTTTCGACATACTGTACGCGCAGAAATGTTCGTATGTACCGTTGTTCGTAACTCGAATGTTCGTAAGTAGGGGAGCGTCTGTAAAGGGAATTATACTTTGCGTATTAAGAAAACAACAACTTTTCCTTTGGAACACACCCACTAGCTCAATGCTAACACATAATGGAAAACGACATAGATGGGCTAATGATTGGGATCATTTGCAGTGTTGACCAACGTGTTTAAGCAACGGATATTAAAAATCATATATGTATACTTTAGATGATTTGCGATACGAGTGTTTTGAGTTACGAGTTCATATCTCCTGGTGCCACCGTATCTGTCTTCAACTTCGAATGCGCGGTATGATTAGGCTTTGTTATTGCTAACACAATGGATTTTTTTTTCCTTCTTCATCATCCAACACGTGACGTTGCTTGCTCTGCTGATGTTGTGTTGCGGGATGTCATCCTAACCCTCCTTTTTTCTTTAGCGCTGTGAGACGAGTGCGGCTGTTGTCACTCTTCTCATCTTGTCCAGTGTGTCAGTTGTTGTGGTTCTTCTTAATGTCTGATATGTGACACTGGCCTAGAATCTGATCAGAGAATATCATAAATAATATAATAATAATAAAATATTGTCCGTATAAGCATACAAGCTGTGAATCCTGAAACTTAGAACTTTGAGGCTGATGTGCAAAGCGATCATTCTAAGTATCTTTAGTACTGTGCTAAATCTGCTGCATTAAAAAAAAAAAAGTTAATGAGGTCAGCTGAGCTCATGGCTTTAATGATGACACAAATTTCGCTAGTATTCGACCCCCCGGGCCCCCCCAAAAAAGTTTGAACTGCACTATAATTGCTTATAAATGCCACAAGGTGGCGACAAAGGACTACTTTTGGTTATTTGAAGCTCTTCAACGCAAATCAACAAATGCCAAATGTGAATTTGTGTGAGTTTTCTCATCATCGTAAAGAAATGGTCATTATAGGCCTGTGCCACGTCTCGCTGTCTATTACTATACTACTACTACTTGATGTCTTCCTATTTTGTCTTAAATGTTTTGGACCCTGCTGATGAACATCAGGAATACCGCAAGTCCTAACTCATGTGTTGTGCGGAGTGGGAATGTAGAAATACACATTGCTTCAGTTGAAATGCTTCTGAAAGTGCTACATTATATAATGCCTACATCTATCTATTAAAACCCTCATTTGCAAAATGTGTATTTCTACAACTCCAAAAGCAAACATGCAAGATGTTTCTTGTCATAACTCATTGTCTCGGTGTCACTTTCCACAAAAGAAGGCGACCTGACCGACCAGGCCAGCTGCCCGAGGTCCAGTGGTTCTGATCCTCTGACCGTCATCAGCGACTCGGTGGTCTTATCTGCCGGCAATGGCAAGGCGAAGGTGGGCGCCCGTCTTTCGCCGCCCAGTCCCGCATCCAGACACAACCCTTTCAATCATGACTCGGACACCAACACCTCGGCCGACGTCACGCCGGTTCACGTGGCCGCCTGGCACAACGCGTGCGCTGGAGTCGGCGCAGAAAGCACCAACAATGAGCTGGAAGTCATTCGGTAAAGTCAATTGCTGACTGTCTTAGCTTTGTCTTAGGGCTGCTCGATTATGAAGAAAATATTCATCACTATTATTTTGGTAATAATTAGTGTTGTTCTAATACCGGTATCAGTGCAGTGGTATCGGCCATTATTTCTGACGGTAATATAGGACTTTGGATGCAGCATCTTGTGTCTTGCTTGTGCACGGCATTCACTGACATGTTCACTACATGCCGAGCCAAGATGTCCTATTGGCCCTTGAATGCTCTGAACCAATGACAGGGCAGCTTTTTCATGTTGGGGGAAAAAAACAAACAATCTAAGTGTCGGTACGGTATTGGCATCGGTCGATACTGCAAAAACGGTATCAGAAGAACACTAGTAATAATTGAAATCACAGTTAAGACGATTATTTATTTTTGGTACAAAACAAGAAAATGTTTAAACGTAAAAAATATTAAGACAAATAAAGTTCTTTGAAACACTATATTTATGCAAGTTCCTTTTGAATGAAACAACATTTATTAAATTATTATTATTTTTATTTAAAAAAAGATGCAAATGTATAAATTTAAACAACTCCAAATTAGTATTAATCTTTTCTTCTTTTTTTTTTTACTATGCTGATTTTTTTAATTGTGCAGTGTAATAATTGAAAATGTAATTTAATTTTAATCAATTGCACAGCCCTACTTGGTAGACGTTTTATTCCAAAAAATTACATTTCATATTTTAAAGCCACAGTTATGTACAGTTTCATCATTACCATTGTGCTTAAATGTAGGAAAATGTGATAAACAATTTACATACTGATTCAATCAAAATGTATTGCACACAAAAGTTAGACAGAAATAACTAAATAAATGTTTTTAAAAAGAAGTTTGAAAACATTTCATGCATTGGATAAGAAAAACAGCTAAGCTACTGTAACATTACACACCATCTGATCAATTATTCACTGTCTACATGTAAGAATGAACATCTTATTCCTCTCCACATCCAGAATGGCAAGACGAAGGAAAGCCAGCAAAAAGCGACGTGGGAAAAGCTCCACAGATTCCATTGGCAGCATCCATAACTCCTTCTCGTCCGAGCACATCCAAATGGACAGCAGCTTCCCGAACGCTGAAGATTCCAATTCTTTGAACTGCACTGTAATCCACCTTGACAGGGTTGGAACACAGCTGGCGGAGAAATGCGATGAGAACGACGCGGAGGCCCTGCTAAGGCTTCCCGAGATGACCGACACCTCCATGGATAGCGTTGGCCAACCGCTCCGGGATGTCATGGACAGACTTAACGATGAGGTCTGGGACCCGCCCGAGCCTCCTGCGCAGCAGCCCTTTCGAGAGGACCCGGGGGGCAAGCCTCCTGACCCGGACTCCAGCCCAGACCTCATGCAGGCCCATCAAAACGTACTCTGCCTTACCCCCGACAATCCAGACTCTGCTCCCCCAGGTGGTGGGCACCATGACCCTACAGAGCATCGCCAGTCACCGATACTTTCAGGTGGCCATGAAGATCAAGGAGAGGGAGAAGCGCCGGCAGGACGGGAACCAGATGTAAAGAATGAGGAGGAATATGATACGGACGAGTGTAAAATGGCTGCTGTCCAAGAGGAAAAGCTTAGTCCGTCTGAAAGTTCTCATCCTGCTGAATTTAAGTAAGGAGGCGATCTGTTCTTTGTGCTTTTTTGTAATCCCGCGACCTGCGCTTCATGTCCATTTTTTTGTCTTTTAGGGTGGACAACAACCACTTACTACTCCTCATGATTCATGTGTTCAGAGAGAATGAGGAACAACTCTTCAGGGTGATCACCTTTTACAATAATTTTTGGGCTATAAGGCGCACCTGACTATAAGCCACGCTAGCTAAATTTGGGGAATACTTGGGTTTGTTACACATACAAGCCGCACCCTACTATAAGCCGCAGGTGTTTTAATGTTCCCGCTACTTTTTTTTTCCCATAATGAGGGCGCAAATTGTCTCTCTCTCGTTCTGTCGCTCCTACTGTATTTGGGCTCACTTGGTTTGTTTTGCTCTGCCTGATGTTCTTGCGCTTCCTTTGTAGTGCGCCCCATTGTGATCGGATGGATAAGCCGCACCTTTGTATTAGCCGCAGGGTCGAATGCAAGTGAAAAAAAGTAGTGGCTTATAGTCTAGAAATGAGTGTATATTGAGTACAGTGCCACCTAAAGATCCGAGTTCTCTGACTGCCATTGAAACGCAAAACACCCATATCGCAAATAGTGAATAATTTCGTCAACACAACTTTTTCACCGGACTAAAACTAGACTACACTAAAACATTAACTGGGACTAAATCAGTATGCATTTTCCTCGACTAATGTAGACAAGATGAAAATGTACTTCATTTAATAAAAACTGGAGTAAAATCGATCACATTTTAGTTCATGAGCAAAAATGAGACGGAAATGATTTGATTTTGTAAAATCTTGTCTCTGCTAATATGTCACTGTCATGTGACACAGTGACAAAAATCTCTTTCAAATCTGCAGCTAGCGAGTGCAACATGCACAAACATGGGACAGACAGGAGGTGGATTCACGATGAAAAGTAAAAAATAAAAAGGAAATTATATTTATAATGTAACATTAATCCAAGAGCTATAACGTTCCAACAATGATGTTAATCCGACCGCTAATTTATGATGTCTGATTTACTAGCTCACATATACAGGGATGTGATTTTTCCGCTAATTCGCTTAATTTTTTTATCCCCCCCCCCCCCCCCAAAAAAAAATCCGATTTTTTTTTTTTTTTTTTTTTTGTATTTCATTGTGTATGCACATGACTCCGACAGATAACATCTTCTGCTATAACAAAGACATTTGTGGTATGTTCTAATATGAGTTACTTTTCATTTGGTCATGATACAATTATTTGTTCATGAAATTTGAACTCTTCAACATTATTTATGTGTTAACTTAGTAATCACATTAGTTAGATATGATGATATTCTCAGTGATAGTTTTTAAAAGCAAAGGCAGTCCAATGTTTTTGAATGTGACTGATTTTGAGTTGACTAAAACTGCCATTTTATATGGGATAGTTCAATATACATTGAAAATTTATGCTGTTGTTTTGTCTATTTCTTTGTCATGTGAGTGCATTGAAAGTACTTAAAAACACGGAAAACCCATGAGCTCAGGGGGGCTGTGCCCCCCTTGTCCCCCCACCAGGGCACTGCCCTGGACCTAGCTGGGTGCCAGCGGCCCCCAGACCCCCGGCTAAATTTTCAGATAATTTCACTTTGGTCAAATCACATCCCTGCATATACTATAATTGTGTGTGAAGTTGTTTTTCATCAAAAAGATGAGAGAAAATTTTATGGGAAGTAGTTTTAGATCTGAAATGTTCAACATAATCTACTGACAAAAAAAAATACAGGGGTAAAATGATTGTCCTGACTAAAAATAGACTAAAACATTGACAGTTTTTGTTGACTAAAACTAGACAAATAAAATAATGTTTTCTTGGAGTAAAATAAAGACTAAAATTTATAATCAACTAAAAATTTACTAAATAAAATCGGGATGAGGTTGACTAACTATGATTAAAAACTAACAAGCAGGATTGAAAACTGAGACTAAATTTAAAAATGGCGAATAATATGAACACTAATCCCAAATCATCGTTACCCATTGAAATGGGCAAATACAATTAATCTGTTCCAGCTTCCTAAGAAACCCACAATTTTTTTTTCCCCCACAAGGAAACTTGCGCTCAGAAGTATTGTATAAAAAAAAACAACAATGCTCTGCAAGGCACTTGCATCTCAAGGCTCCACTGTACACGGACTGTACCACTACAATGACAGATTTGTGAAAAAGCTTTCTTTTGAAATGTCTTTTTGAGCTGTTTGTTCATATATTGGTTGGAGTTGTGGTTCAGTGGAAGTCTCAGATCGTCAGCAGGCTACAGAATTGTGTGTCAGGCTAATTGCTGATTTAAAAAAAAAAAAAAGTTTTTTAATGCAGTCCACTGTAACAGCATACCATCTTGTCTGTTTAGATGGTGAGA